>NC_051184.2:53272596-53467429 GCF_013339695.2 Rhipicephalus sanguineus
TCAAACGTGAAAATTGATCGTCAGCATCCCGTGTCGGCGGCGTCAACATGGTTGATGGAAAAAACTTGATTTTTTTTCTCGCAAACGTAGTCGGGCGCCATGAGCTCTCTATTTTTTCCTTGGTATAGCATGAGCTCACGCTTCCAACCTCACTGGGTCACTAGGAACTTTGAAGGTAATTACCTACAATTGAAGGTAATTACCTTCTCCTTGCAGGATGCGTATTCATGCACTATTGCAGTTCGGCACGACACATTTTCACTAGGGGTGTGCGAATATTCGAAATTTCGAATATTTTTCGAATAGTGTTTGCTATTCGATTCGATTCGCACTGAAATTTTACTATTCGAACTATTCGAACTTCCTAAAGACAAATGCAGTCAGCGTCCGGTTGAAAGTGACCCCTTCAGATTTTTAATATGCTTCAACTCATTACATTCTCATATTGCGGCAAAGCTACCTTTCAAGGTCCGTTACGGTCGAACTTAAAGCCAAGAGACAGTCAACGTCCGTTTGGAAGTGGTGCCTAGATTTTCAATATGCTTCACCTCATCACACCCCCGTATTGCGGCTAAGCTGCCTTTCAAGCTCCGCTACAGTCGCAAATGTATTAACTCAAGAAAACGCTGGTTCCAATATGGAGATGAAAGATGTGGCAGAGTTGGGGGCTCAATTAATGCTGCTTTGGACCTGAAATTTGGGCAGGAAGTCCGAAAAATCGGACGCCAAAGCTTTTTAGCATCCAAAATTTCAGATGTTCTTATATACCGACGTCTACGAGGCAGATTTGGAACTCCAAACTTGAAGGGAGCACACCCTTGTCCGCCACATCACTTGGCCTTCCACAGCAGTTGAAAGAGGAGGAGAGGCTGAGGAAATGGCATCTCTGCCTATCATGTGTAAAGTGTTGTAGGCAACACTTTGGTTGCACCAAATCATGTACATAAATACAATTCGGCTTCTACATTGCCTCACTCCTGATAAGAAAGACAACTATGAAATATGACCCCACCAGCACTTCATCAACCTAGCGAAAAGAAACATTTTCATGTTGCTATCTCACAAGAACATACTTAGGGATTCTCTGCAACTTTTTCTGTAATTTCACTTCGAATTATTCGAAAAATATTTGAGAAATATTCGAAAATTATTCGAAAATATTCGATTCGATTCGCACTCAATCTTTATTATTCGAATTCGCTTCGCACCCAAAATTTTGCTATTCGCACAGCTCTAATTTTCACCCCTTCCTGAAGGAGCAGTGGTGAAATACTGCAAAGCACTTTTTCTTTATTGCAGCGTGAAAAGCGCGTGCAAAGATCGAGAAGTCAGCGCCGCTCAGTGGCTTCGGCGTTGCGCAAGCCACTGAGCGTGCTAAAGAGAAAGAAAGCCTGCAAATCGCGATACCCGCTACGGTGGTCTATTGGGTAAGGTGCTCGAGTGCTGACCTGCAGGTCACGGGCTCGAATCCCGGCCCCGGCAGCCGCATTTTCAATAGAGGCGAAAATGTGCTTAGATTTAGGTGCACGTTAAAGAACCCCAGGTGGTCGAAATTTCTTGAGCCCTCCACTACGGCGTCTCTCATAATCATATCGTGCTTTTGGGACGTTAAAACGCCACACTTTTTTCATGACGCAACTCTCATAAGCTGTCATGTCCTCCCAGCCTGATCTGCTTTGGGGCTCTGATGCTGTGTGACCGGTGGTTCTACAAGCGGTGGGTGTGCACGCCATGGAACTTCGTGAAGCTCAACTTTGTGGCCGACGTGGGTGCCCACTACGGCAAGCACCCTTGGCACTGGTACTTCACGATCGGGCTGCCCGCGGTGCTGGCGCTGCAGCTGCTGCCCTTCGTGTTGGGCATCCGAGTCGGCCGCTGCCGCCTCCTGGCCGCACTCGTCATCTGGCACATGCTGGTACTCAGGTGAGTGGAGAAAACTGGGAACTGTTCAAGATTTGCTATATGGCAAGAGTTACTATATGGCAGTTGGTGCGGTGTCTATGTCATTGTTGCAGTATGATTGAGGACGATGAATGTATATTGCCGAAAGCTATTGTCACAATATTTTGGGCCCATTTTGTTGCTGTGGACTGCCTGAGCGAACTTACTGATGTAGTAGCTTGCCTCCTGCGCAGGGGTTGGCGATCAAGCAGAACGTAACTGCCTTTATTGCTCGCCTGAAACCTTTCTCTTCTCCTTGTCCATCCTGACTCGCCCTACGGGCTTTCTGTGCTTGCGGGGCAATGTGACATTCACACGAAAGACAGGGAGGAGGATGAAGAGCTTTTGAAAGGCCAGACTGCACTACCGCTATCATCAATCTCCTGTCAATAAAACTATAGCAGTATATTACTAGGGATGGGCGAATATTCGGGCGTTTTGAATATTCGAACGAATATTGTAGTATTCGAATTCGCTTCGATGCGAATTTAGATTATTCGAATTTCAAAGTATTCGAAATGAACGAATATATGTGTACATTGGACCGCACATAACTTCCTGTAAAGGTGGTTTCACTGTAGCGTCTGGTTGCTGTGCCGTGAAACAACCCATCCAGGGGGAAATTTGCACTGCCGCGAAGTCACACTTCAAGGTTAAATGTACATATTTTGTTAAGTTTAAAAGCGTGTTATATGGGCTTATATACGCTAAGTATAGTCATTTTTAAATTGTAATGTCCACTTATAACTCGCACCCTATTCAAATCTTGATGCTATTCAAGGCTGCTTCATTTCAAACCAAAAAAGTGACATTCACTCATACCTAGTTCCAATGCTTAAAAATATTGTGCAAGGGTCATGACAAAAATGCTCATTTTTCTTAATAATATGCGGTAAATACTATTCGAACTATTCGATTCGAAATTATTTGACCAAATCACTATTCGCTTTGAACTTCAAATTCACTATTCGCCCATCCCTATATATTACATTTATGTGTATTGTCTTGTTAAGAAACATTCCATTCATAGGCGGAGAGTTTTCATTTTACCGGAGGGGGCGGGGGCCCGACTTGCTCTTCCACATTTCTCTCTCACTCTCCCTATATATATATATATATATAGAAAGAGAGAGAGAAAGACAGAGAAAGAGAGAGAGGAGTCCAACTTCCAAATTCAAGAATTTAATGTAACTTTAGTCTCTTAGGTGCCCGCGATATCATGAAGAAGATCTGTAAGTGGAAGACCCTAGATTTATTTTTCAATTTACACAAAGACATCGATTCACCTCGTAACTCTTGGCTCGAAGCGAAAAAGGTCGCCTTCGTTGACTGCGTCGCGTAAAATCGATTCACGCAATGCGTGGGGTTAGACTTTACTTTGTTAAAACATGCGCCACACAGGAGACAGTAGGCTAACGCTATCACGGGAAGCTTTAATTATATGCCAGTGAGTTCAATTCAAGATGGCCGAAAGTAATTCTGAGATGGTAGCAAATACCATTTGCTAGCTACACCTTGTGCGAAGCTGCGGTTATGAATCTGGACGAGTAATGGAGTTGGTGGCCGAACATTTAGTAAAACCCTTTACTGATGAATCAAAACTGCGTACAATCTTTTCTCGGCACTTTTATAAGCAGGCATGTCGAAGGGTACCGATATATAGGCAACCAAGAAATTACCCGTTTTTTTTTTTATTGGCGAGTAAGCTTGTCCGAAAGCGTTCTCTGACTGACTGTGTCGGGATTGCTTTGTATTCTCAGTATCATTTTTGTGTTCTCAAAACCATTCACTACGGGGTTCAAGACAATTAGAGCGCAGTTCTTAGGCGTCCGTTCCTGTGTTGAGCGGCATCGCCGTTGGCGTCGGTGGCGTAACCGATAGCGCGAACGACGACGAAAGAGAGCGAACGGAGGCTAGTGGTTCCGTGAAATTACCCGGATTTAAGGCATTTACACCGCAAGGGATTGATCCAAGGGGCGTATCGCGCGTCTTTACCGCAGTGTTAGTCCATCGCAACACCACCGCCATTCAGCATACCATACATAGCAGCAGGGAAGACTACGTACTGCTAGAGATTGTGCCCAAACGAAAGGATGAGAAGAGTCTGTTTGTACTTAATGTATATTGTTCTCCAAAAGATAAGGGATTGGGCTTGCCACCGCTCCTGATTCAAACTCAACGGTTAGCGGCTAGTGCTCAGCTTATAGTGGTGGGGGATTTCAATGCGCCTCACCCAGAGTGGGGTTACATTCGAGCCAGCCCAAAGGGCAATCGGCTTTGGCAAGTTGCCCGGGATCTGCGGTGGACGCTCTTAAACAACCCGCAAGATCATACGAGGATAGGCAACAGCATTAGCATGGATACTTCTCCGGACCTTACGTTTCTCAAGGGTATCAGTAATGCAAAGTGGGTTAACACGGGACAAACGCTAGGAAGTGATCACTATATCCTTTCCACGACGTTTAGTGCTTCGAAGCATAAAGACAAAGTGAAAGGCCATAAAGTTACGGATTGGGACAGATTTAGGAAAACCAGGGCAGACACGGTGAACGGGGAAATTGAAGACTTGGACACTTGGGTTGAGGCGCTCAAGCAGGATGTAAAGAGTACCACGGTAGAAGTGCCAGTCGAGAAAGAGGAGTTTACTGCTGACACTAGGCTGTTACACATATGGGAAGCGCACGCGAGTCTCCTGAAAAGGTGGAAGAAGCAGAAACATAATGGCGTCCTTCGCAGAAGGATGGCCAAGCTAGAACGCCAAATTGAAACCTACACATTGGACTTGCAGTGCAAGCAGTGGGGACAGATTTGTGATCGAATGAATGGTCAGTTCGGATGCAAAAAGACATGGCAGTTGTTGAGGCACCTTTTGGATCTGGCGGCAACCAAGTCGGCACAAAGGGGACAAATGACTCGGTTAGTGCATCAGTATCAAGGCACGATTGGAGAATTTATACAAGAACTCCGGGATCGATACATAACCAAAGGAGTAGATGGTTGCTTACCACACTATTCGGGGGCGGAAAACTCAGAACTAGATGAAGACTTTACGGTGGCAGAGGTGGAGTTTGCCATGGGGCAGCTCCGCACTACGTCAGCCGCGGGCCCGGATGGGGTTACTAATAAAATGCTGAGGAACCTGGATTTCAAATCGGTGGGGGCGCTCACGGACTTGATGAACAAGTATTGGGCGGCCGGGGAGATCCCAGCACAATGGAAGAATGCTAGGATTATATTTATTCCTAAGCCAGGCAAGAAGCTCTGCGTGGAGAACCTGCGCCCGATCTCGCTGACATCATGCGTGGGCAAATTGATGGAGCACGTGGTTTTAAACAGGCTTCAGGGTTATGCGGAGGACAAGGCGATCTTTCCCGCAACTATGATTGGTTTCAGGGCCAATTTGTCCACGCAGGACGTCATGTTACAGCTGAAACATGACGTAGTCGATCCCGGGAACGGCACGGGCACCAAAGCTATATTAGGGCTCGACTTGAATAAGGCTTTTGACAATGTTTCCTATGAGGCAATATTAAAGAACCTATCGGACGTTAGCCCAGGGGCCAGAACCTTCCGCTACATCAGATCATTCTTGGAGAGCAGGACTGCGGAGATTGCAGTTGGAGAAATCAAATCGGATTCTTTCCCGATGGGGGGCAAGGGGACGCCACAGGGTTCAGTTTTGTCGCCGTTCCTGTTTAACCTCGCTTTGATTAAGATACCGCCGAGGCTGGAAGAGATACCGGGACTGAAGCATACATTTTATGCGGATGATATTACTCTATGGGTGACCAGGGGTAGCGACGCGCAGTTGGAGGAAACACTGCAACAGGCAGTCAATATTGTAGAAGAGCTCGCAGGAGATGCGGGACTCTCATGCTCTCAGCCCAAGTCCGAGCTCTTTGTGGTTCAGGACAAACCATGAGGTCCACATGCGAGGCACTATATTCCGCCACCACCGCTGGAGGTAAAAGTGGGGGTATGCCGGTCGCCGAAGCCCAAACGATCAGAATCCTGGGCCTATATTTACAGACTAACAGGAAGAATACGGTGGCCCTTGAAAAGCTTAAGAACACGGTCAACGCTGCCGTAAGGCTAATCAGGCGAATCGCTCACTGTAAGAGCGGGATAAAAGAAAAGAATCTCTAAGCTGGTACAGGCGTTTGTGCTCAGCAGGATTACTTATGCGACACCTTACATGAAATTGGATACCACAGAAAAAGGCAAGGTCGAGGCTATGATTAGGCAGGCTTACAAGGCAGCCCTTGGGCTTCCTAACAATGCGTCAACAGACAGGCTACTAAGATTAGGGGTGCACAACACCCTGGAAGAACTACGGGAGGCGCACCTGGTGATGCAGCACGCTAGGCTTTCGACAACGGTAACTGGCAGGGATATATTGGAAAGGATTGGCGTTGGCGCCGAGGCTCCCGCTGGTGACACTAAAACTCAGGTGCGGCGAGAATTACACAAGGCCTTGTACATAAAGCCTTTGCCCAAGAACATGCATCCGATCCACCATGAGGGACGCAGGCAGGCAAGAGCCAGAAATTTACATGTTCAATATGGGGAGTACAAATCGGCAGTCTATACAGACGTCGCGGAATATAAGGACAAGGACACATTTGCGATTGTGGTGGTGGACAGGCGGGGACGCTTGGTCGCCTCTGGATCAGTCAAAACCCGCTCCTCAGAAACTGCTGAGGAAGTGGCAATAGCGCTAGCTATCACTAATTCTCAGTCTGACCTGATTCTCAGTGATTCAAAAACAGCCATTCGAAATCTGGCGAGGGGCAGAATATCGGTCACCGCCGCACGACTGCTGCACCGAGCCGCGGGGCGAGAAATTCGGGAAATAGAAATTGTTGGTACCAGCACACTCTGGAAACCCTGGGAACGAGGCGGCTCACCTGAATGCTCGAGGTTTCGTCAGCCGGGCAGGTGAGCCGCCCGTTCCGGGGATATCCGCGAGAGATGGGCTGGTGTCCTTTCACGACATCACCAATCATTATAAACTAGAGCGTAGGCTTTATCCGCCCCCGCACAAGCGGTTGACCAAGGCGCAGGAATGCGTCTGGAGAAAACTGCAGACGCGATCTTTTCCCAACCCATACGTGTTGAGCAAAATATACCCGGAGGAGATTAAGCCACAATGCAAATGGTGCCAGGCAGTGGCAAGTTATGACCATATACTGTGGGAATGTAGCATGGTGCCGCCACCGGCGGATATTATGCGTGATCCCTCTCTCGAGCAGTGGGAGGCCGTGTTGACCAGCTCAGACCCAGTCATTCAGACAAGGGTCGTGGAGTGGGCCACACAGGTCGCCGTCAACCTTGGGTTGATGGCCATCTAACACGGAATCGTCCCCAACTGTTTTCTGACGAAATAAAGTTTTTCCATCCATCCATCCATCTAACCTTGCTTTCTTCCTCTGTCGCGCGCGCTGGCCCCTCGGTCGGAGCTCGTGCGCATGCAGGGCTGGCACGTGCACTGCGGCTGGCTTCGCTTGTCGTCACGGGGCTGTGGGCGTTTCACTTAATTGGTTCGCGACAGCTGCAATGCACAGAGTATATAGTGTGCGTAGCACTCGAGCGCTGGCAGTTTCTGTGGCAATATGTAACGAATGTTACATTGCTACAATTGCGGATAGTCAAAACTTCAAACAAAGCTGGCGTTGCCCGAACACGAGGCTGCGCTCAGCGAATTAGGCAGTATCGTAATCGCCGGTGAATTTTTTAATTTGTCGTAGCTTAAGTCGTCGCTTCAGTTGTTCATCAGCAGAACATATCCTGCACGTAAAAATCCGTTTGAGGGGCATTTTTCCATCGAATGTTTGACTTGTCACTGGCCCATGTGCCGAACTTTAAATGGCTGAAATCAAAAAGAAGCGGGCATAAACAGCCTCCTGTGAAATAGCTGTCAGACAGGACGACCCGAGGACCTAATCCAAGCTCTTAAAAAATACCCTGGGCCGGCGCCAGGGGGGACTCAGCCCCCCCATGAGGCAGTCCGGGGGGGGGGGGGCAAGCCCCCCAGCCCCCCCGTACTCTCCGCCTATGATTCCATTCATAAATCTTCTTTCCATTTTACGTGTACCTCAATTGTCTTGCATCTAGATGGTGTTTTCCTCCAGTGGGTGTTGGGTCAAGGAGGTTTTTGGTCTTCAATGGAATCAAAATGAGCAGCTGGTCAACTAACACTACACATTCAAATCTTGTTTCAACTGATGCTCCCGAACGATGCGGGGAATCAAAGGGCTGGGGAAATATGTTCATCTTATAAGGACATCAGGAGTCTAAGCCCGAGAGTGACAATGTCGCAGCCTGGTGAGCCACAAGGAGTTACGCTTCCTGCTCCCCATCTTCCCTCTGGCCATGTGCGTGTGCGGGGCGGGCATGGCGCGCCTGCCTCGCTCGTGGGGCATCACGCTGGCCATCGTGCTCGGAGTAGCCTTCTTCCCGCCCGCCCTGTACTTCGGCCTGTTCCACCAGAAGGGCACCCTGGAGGCCATGGACTACCTGTCCAAGGAGCTGGACAAGCACCCCGGTGGCAGCACTGTGGCATTCCTCATGCCCTGCCACTCGACACCCTTCCACAGGTGAACTGCGCTGGGATGTGTGAAAGTTGCGTATGGGGTGGTAACTAGCACTGAGTTCCTTGCAAAATATTGGCCGTGTATCTGCGTGCTTCGCAGCAAATGTCGTCGAAAGACGGTAGTCTTCTGCCGGCTGTCCTGCATAAGTCCTGGTCTCATTCGCGGCCACCCGTGATGCTGTTCCCAGGGCCACTGCCAGGTGGCAGCACCGTATCATCGGCAGAGGGCTTTTTCGTGCATATATAGCGTCGCATTTTCAGCGCAGCCTAAGAAACACTGGGGTCTTTCGAATTACATATCTATGTATTTTCTAGTAAAGGAACACACCACCTAATACTGAGGCATTGATGTTGTGCCTCAGATATGCGTAATATTTGCTTTTTGATCGACAATGTTCACAAGTATGAACGCAGCTACCAGTTCAAGATGGCTGGGCGTTCAGCAAGTGCTTAAACTTTGGCCGGGTGGCTGAATCATGACAGACAGACCAAAATTTCTGCGTTCAAGTATCCCAAGAAAAACTATCGTCTTTAAAAAATTACTAGAGGGTGTGAACTCTCAGCTGCTGCGTGGAATAAAATATGCAGGAGTGCAAGTGAACAAAGAGGCTACCACTGTGGCTTTTATGCGTGAATGCCAGCTGTAGCCAATCAGCACAGCGTTCACCACAATGTTCACCCCAGTGCCAAAGTCACTTGCCGGTCATGTCATGTGAGTGAAGGTGCATTCGGGTAAATCAGGAAAGCACCTGCAGGTTGTTCTTGTAGAGTGCACAGCCAAGCCACAGTCAGTGTGCAGGCATTGCTTTCTTCAAGCCTTAAATAAAACATGTGTAGACAAAAAGAGAGAGAGAAAGAAAACAACTTGCTTGCGCAAAATATGGTTGCTTGGGCTAGTTTCTGAGTCATCTTTGAGGGTGTACATTGCAATGGTAACAACTGGGAAAAGACGGAGAGAGGCAGACTAGAGCCCCTGGTGTTATTGTTGTGCTGTACACCTCCAAATATTGTGTGTGCAGCTCAGCATCCTTGAAGTGCGGTGGCACTAGCATCATACAGTGTCCATATATCTTTTCTCTCTTTTGGCGAACGCATGCATATGACCCCTGCTTTGCGTAAAGCATACACTTGCTTTGGCTACGTTTCTATGACGTTACGTTGCACTTGCCTGCACCTTTGCTAACATTCGTTCATTAACGCTTCCCGCATCTTTCACCTTTCAGTCACATTCACCGGCCCGACGTTACGATGAGGTTCCTGACGTGTGAGCCCAACATCAAGAAGAGGAAGCACCATGTGGATGAGGCTCGCGACTTCTTCCTGGACCCCGTCAACGGCCTGAAGATGTTTGGGGTCGGAGGCATGGCAGACTACGTGGTCATCTACAACAGCCTGTACAAGCACATGATTGACTTTGTGGTGGACTATGACTTGAAGTTCTTGAAGGGCTTCCTTCACACTCACTTCCCGACAGCTTACGTGGGCAAGGAAGTGTGGATCTACAAGACTCACTAGCAGCAGCTCTTCTCTCGCGTGCTTTCTGAACTACTAGTCACGTGCAGTCTCTGTGTTGGGGTGGTCACACCGGGTGCTGCTGTCGTGGGTCAGTGTTTTTGATGTGCGTTTGTGTGTGTGAATGAGGGGTTGTGAAAATGTGAAATAAAGACATCGAAGTGCCTGATCTCAGCCTCATATCTCTACATATGCCAGGCACCTTGCTTCTGAATGTATGGGCTGCGGTAGTTTCAGCTTTTGCGGTTACAATCTTTGCTCCAGGCATGGCAGAGTGTCGGTTGGTAATGTCATAATTTGTATGTAAAATTTATTCTCTCTCATGCCTTGCAGTGTGAGTGAATGTGGAAGGGGATACATCCTCTCTGGCAGCATATATGTTGATCGGCTTCTGTATGGAACTTACAATTCCATTAATGTTTACGGCTATAGGCAGCAAGCACAATGCAGGTGTCATTTTAAATTAACTGTCCAAAAGGATGCTCATTATTGAAAAATTATTTGAAAAGTATTCCATTATCACAGTATTGAATTTGCTCTTAAATCACTACCTATTCTCATGCCTCCAGTTATGAGGAAGCATACTGTGTGTCTCATGCAGTTGTGCGGTTGCACTGCACATAGTCCAAGACATAGAATAATTTGTTGGTTTAGTGGAGATCAGTGGTGCAGAGTATTCCGGAATGCTGAATTCATGTAGCACATGTGAATTGCCTCGTGAATCTTGGTCAATGACACGCTGAAACTTGCACTGACGTTTATATTTTGTGCTCATCTAATCTTGCACTTAATCTTGAGAGAACTTGCAAGTTCAAATCGGCTCCATGACATTCATACAGACTCGAAACTGAATAATTCAACTCTGAACAATAAATACCCACTTCCTTCTGAAAATGATTTTGGAGGAGGACCTGGATAAGATATGACGGGGAACAAAAAATAGATTTCGTGCAGGCTGGCTTTTTAGGAGAGAGTCGCATATATGCCGTCGATCAGGTAATCGAGAAATTTGTAGAGTACAACCAACCTATGTGACTTTCATTTACAAAAAGGCATTTAATTCAATGGAAGTACCACCACAGGACACCTAAACAGCACTCCGCCATTCATGGAGTACTTGCATAATCACGGAGGACAGGAAGCATATGGGAATGTCTTCGCAGAAAGCTTCTGTGGAAGCACCGAATTAGCAGTCGGAAAGGCGCAATTTGAATACTGCATCGCATATCACTCACTGATCAGCAATGGATCAGGCACAATACTGAAAAGATGTGTGAGCCACGATGGACATAGAGGGTCTTGAAACATGCAGAACACTAGCACTATTAAATCATGAACAGTAGCACTAAACCGCAGTCCACACTTGCAGAGCCTAGGGGAGACAAAGACCACATTGCCACAGAAGAGGCTAAGTAATGGGAATTACTGAAATCAAGGGAAGCAGTCGAATATTTAACCCTACTTTCTGATGCTCAAGGGAAATGTACGTGCAGGCATTCATTAACGAAATGGCCAATAAGCTCACTCAAAGAGCCAAAGCACAGAGGTTGAAATAAGGCAGGAATCCTTGAACATTTCATAACGTTCACACTTCTGTTATGCATTCCCAGAACGTCAGCGAGTACCTGCTCACTTGCACCAGATTAGGTAACATTTCTATGCTGCTGTGCACATGAATGCCATTTGTAGCTAGTAATGAACATATGACTAAGCAATAATCGTGTTCCGCAAAACTATCATTTCATTTTCTCACAACCGCCCCTCCACGGGGTCCAAAAATTGCACCAACGCAAATAAATCGCGCGGCGCGTGCGTGTTGTTACACGGTGTCAGCAGGGCTGGCCTCACTAAACGATCCTTGGCACAACCAAGCTCCCCGTGATAAAGACGGTTGACGTACGCGTGCGTCGAGTAAATACGGCCATGTTTTTAACCTCCGTACAGTTTTAAGTGGCACGGAAGTGTTCTTGCAACCTCATTAAATAAGGCATTAATTACTGACGATACATTTATTAGCGCTGTAGCAGCTTTTAAAAAGGCACTTATCCTTTAAAAGAAAACTGACAGTTATTTTACGTAAACAGAGTATCCGAGAGATTTGCAAGCGCATTATGTTTGCCATGTAGCGTTTGGCGCGTTTGGCAATAACGCAGTGGCCAGACGAAGTCACAAGGTTTCGCCAGCAGGTACAGGTATTATGCAATTACTGGCTAGCGAGTGTGTAAATTTTGCAGAGTTAAGTTCTTCGCGAAATATCACCGTAAAAGAAAAGTGACAGTGCAAACGCGCAATATCTAATGTTGAAAGGTGAAACATTGCTCTTCTATGAGACTACCGGCAATAACATGGCCTCCGAGATTGCGCACAAACTCACATTTTACGGCGACAAAATGCTAAAACTTGCGAATTATGACGTTTTTTTAACAGCTAAACACTTCACATTGATTAAAACCTGATAGTGTTTTTTCTCGACTTTGAAAACTTCATTTTTTCAATTTAGTTTTTCGACAAAGCTGACAGAAGACAGAAAACATTCGGCCAACACTGTGCAGGATGATGGAGGAGGCTGCTGCAAAAGAATTCACCGATGAAGTCGACGATTTAATACGAATTGTCGAAGATCTGAAGATCAGATCTGTCGGTAAGTCCCGTGTTACTATTTACTTATAACTAGCGCTGACACACGCCTCGGAATTAGGTCGCTAACGCTCGCATCAACGAAGATGCGAGCCCAAACAAACCACTCACTCTGCTGCACTCTTGTCAAGTCGCTCCTACTTTTTAGTTGTCCGCGTCGCTCTGTGTTTACATCATGTTTTCTAGCTCGATACTGTAAGTGCACGTTGCCGTTACGGACGAGCGGGCTTGACCCTTCGTAAATCGCGTGGTTTCGTTGGCGCTGACCGTACTTCGATCATTTTTTCCAGTGCCGAGTTTGCTGGAATCGTCCTTCTCCAAACTGCTGGAACTCAAAAGCCGGCTCAGACGGGAAGAGATATCGAGGGAGACCGCTAACAAGGAAGTTCTACAGGACTTGGCAAAGGTTCGGCTGCTCTCCCTAATAATTACGCCTTGTACGCACGTGTGCGTTCTTCCCGCCTCAAGACTTCATGCAGCAGTTTCGTTTCTAGTGTCTCGTTCCCATACAGCGGAGGCGTACTCGAGTACGCCTCCGCTGTTTGGGACCCCAGCTCTGCCAAGCTAATAGATTCACTTGAACTTGTTCAAAATAACCCTACTCGATTCGTTCTCCACAACTACAACCGCACTGCTGGTATCTCTTCCATGAAACAAACTCTCAGTCTACCGTCACTTGCTTCTCGCCGTTCTTTCTCGAATCTGCCTTTTTCACAAAATTTACTTCCGTAGCAGTAGTATGCGCAATGAACCAATCTCTAACCCGCCCTGCCATTCTGTTCGCGTTGATCACTCCCACAAAGTTGGAATTATTTCCTGTCATACTGAGTACTGTTACCAGTTTAGTTTTATTCCGCAGGATCACATCACAGGATTGGAACCGCCTTCCCAGAAGCACCGCCATTATTGAAGGCCATCAACTTTTTAAAACAGCACTATCTAATACTGTATAATTAGGAGCCGAACAACTTGTATCTTTAGTTATCGTTTGCTACATTTCTTGCTTGCTATTACTTGTATTTTTCTTTTACTCACTTCCCTGTGTAATGCCATCGGTATCAATAAATGAAATGTATGCACACGATAATCACGTGTTGCTTACAGTACAGAACACATCCAGACCTGCTTTAAGCACGTGTTGACAGGATTTGCTTAGCGCAGTTGCAGGTGCCGTGATGCTAACTTGATGCATATGGTTGCACTTTATGCATGTGTTACATCTACAGTAGCTGCATTTGCAGTGGCACAGCTTGTATTTGATGCTGTATGTGCTTTTGCATTGTGTATTCTTGTTTCCGTTTCTTGATCAACCAAACACAACAGCCAATTCTTCAGATCATGTGTAACACGGTTAACGTGCGAAAACAATTATGTGGCATGTTTTTAAAGTTATGTCTTAAATGTGTGCCTCTTTTGTTCACTTAGATTGTTCTGGATGTCACATACTGCCGAGAGAACCGTCTTGCTGACAACGATTTTTCAGACAGTGATTCTCTAGAACGAGTCCATGCCATAATCCGTAAGTGCAAACCATTTCTATAAAACTGCCTCATTTGAGAGTGTCATTGTCATGTCGCTCAACTGCAACAGCACTCAGCAACGTTGAACTACACCTGACGTGTTTTACATTGCATGCAGGTAGCCTGGAACATGTTGAGAACATCACGAAGCACATGGGCTTCAGCACGGTTAGTGATACTATGTCCTAACAAACCGTATTCGTTGATGTATCACGATCGAAAGGATCCTGATGCAACAACAAACAGAATGCAACCAAATGTTGAGAGCACTGAATCCCATATTCCCGTGTTATTGCAAGTGTATCGTATTTGGGTTTGTGTTACATACCCCAGTCATGTCTGTTTTATGTGGTATGCACAAATTGAAATTTTTCAAGCTTGAGCAGGACATCCAGCTGTAATTGCGAGCCTTGAGCTTCAAAGCTCTCTGTGTCGTACTCTTCATGGGGTGTTTGAAGTACCCGCCATTGCGGCTCATTGATTATAGCGTTCATCCCGAAAAGGGTAGGGGCATACCAGGTTGTGGGTTTGATTCCCGTACACTGTAGCAACATTGCAACAGTCGTAGAATGCAAAGATGCTCAAGCACCGTTGCTTCAGGTATGCGTTAAAGATTCCCAGGTGGTAAAAAAAAAAACAGCACCATGTGTGTCACTTCCTTCTTTTTCCTGGCTCTGAAGCGTTCTTTTATACTTATCATACTATGACACCCACTGTAAACCTTCAAAACAGTTATAGCGATATCGAAAAGAAGAATAATTTGAGATGTATTAGCAAACTACTCTTATACAATAACAAAAAAGCCCATGCTTGCCTCAGGAAGATTACTAGTAACCCAGAAAAGTTGGAGAAACAAAAGTCTCTTGGCAGTGCTGCCCAGCAGCATTAACATCTGCTCAGCTGCAGTTAATGTTCTGTAGGTGCAAATCAACCGCATTGTATATAATGAAAGCAATGATTGCACCGCATCTTGTCTGTTCAGCAAATATTTTGATACCTTAATTTTATTTGCAACCCTTGAAGTTTTAACCCACAGCAACGCATCTACTCCCATTGGCAACTCCACTTTGGTCGGCATTTTTTTTTCCTCAGTCTTTAATACGCAGTGTGTCTAGGAGAGTCAAATGCTGAACTTAGAGAAATCCCTGATGGTGCAATGATGTACTGGTGCTGAGATTTCAGCATGAAGTTTTAAATAATGCGACTCGGCTGCTACCGGGCACCACTCTGCTAGGTTGTGGGACAGTGCAATGTGGCATCTGGAGGCACGAAAACTGGATCTGATGGCTACTCCCGTTATGCTTATGTTTTAAAAATTTTTGTGACTGATAACATGCACCTGTGCATGTTATAATAATTTCCTTCGCTTTTAATTCTCTGGTGGCCTTAAAAAATTGTGGCTGCGGGGCCACCTTTAAGTCCGACGATCTATCAACTTTCCTTGCAGGTAGTTGAAGGCCTCGGTGAGGAGCTTGCCGAGTGCATAGAATGGCGCAAGGGAGGACTGGTCTACATGTTCTGCCAGAGCAAGGAGGGAGATGACGACCACAGTTGGATAATGGCCAACCAGGAAACTTTTCTTGCTGTAAGTGGAGCTTCCTACTGCCTAGGAAAAAAGAAAAAAAATAAGGTGTGCTTGACGTGAAATTGAAGCTGTGCAATGTATAAGCAGTCCTTTCTTTTTTTTCCAACTTGTGGAGTGCACTGCTCAGAGATCACGAATGTTGGCACATGTGATGTTCTTGCAGGCCTGAGTGTTTCGCTTTACACCACTCCATGTGTGAACCGCAAGTAACCTAGGCCAAGCTGCAATCCTTAAGAGTTTTAATTTTGTTTTTGAAATTGTGTTTGTGTTTGTAGTGTCGGAGGTTCGACTCAGTTTTGTAGGAATCATTAAGGCTTGTGCAGTGCCACTTGCTGCAAGCATCCTACATTTTTTTTTTTAATGACCGTGCAGCTGCTGCAGCAAGGCGTGCAGCACCTGACGGCAATGCTCAACGTTCGTCGCCCGTTGAGCGCCGAAGACGTCACGGTGCTGTCAGGGCAAACAGACGTGCTGGAACTCCTGGAGAAAGGCAAGCGCTTGTCATACCAAGACGGTCGGATAGCCTATCTAAACCCAGAATATTTTGTCAGAAACGTCTTTTTTCCTGCCTCTTTGATGAACTTCATCAGTCCCATCAAGGTAGAATTACAGGAAATCTGCTGTTTACCACTAAAGGCATGGCAGATGTGTAAACAACTCCACTGTGAAATGTGTGGTAGCTTCCGCTGCATTGCCCGTTAGACACGAAGTACAGTTGGCTTATTTATGTGGGTGCTTTGACTGCTGTGCGATGGGATATGCAGGCTGTCTAAGCAAATATAAGTAACTCAGACAGGCTGGCGAATGTTTTGATAGCTGGGCCTATCTTCACGTTCCTGTTCCAGTATATCCATCTGTGCTTCCATCTGTTGGTCCCCACCTGTACTTTGGATTTTCTGCGTGATGGGGCACGTGTTACATTCGCTGTGTGATGCTAAGTAACACATTCCACGAACGTTCAGGGCAGACAGATGCTTGTTGCCGCTGCTTTATAAGTTCCGAACACTCGCTCAGTGTGATCAAGGAATGCTTTCAAGCCAGAGTGATCGCTTTTTCTTCCAAACTTTGCAGGCATCTACAGTGACGTGCACGCGCTGTCGCTCATGTACGCCGGCGAGATGTGCTTCTGGCTGGTGACGTACTCGAAGCGGTGGGATCGGCCGCTGGACATGGTGCACGCGCTGCCGCTCGGCAAGCGGCTGCTGCAGGACTACATCAGCGCTGTCGAGGGTCCCTTGCAGGATGCAGGCTGGAACTGCACCCGCGCCCGGCAACTTCTGGCGCAACTTGAGGAGGAGGAGCAGTGCTGAAGCGCAGCCAGTGTGCACGGTGAAGCCGACGTAAAGTCAAGCCAAAGACAAAGCCCCGACGAGAAGCGAGGTACTTGCCCATGCCTAGTTGTGTTTGTTTCACAAGTCCCCATCCACCACCGACTGTTTCCTAAATACACTCAAACCTCAATGTAATGAACACGGATATAACGAACTATCGGTTATAACGAAGTAAATGAAGAATAGTCTTGTCATGTATACAGAGTTACAAATGTACATTTATAACGGGTTTTCGGATATAATGAACTTATTTTCGTGTCGGATGCGACATTGTTATAATGAGGTTTGAGTGTAGTTACTCCATTCATAGTCAGTCTGTGGTCTCGGAAACATGGTGCCTCAGACATGTTTCCGGCTACAGTAACTTCCTTGGGCGCATGCAGCCAGCAAATGCACAGCCTTCAACATCGGCTTCCAATGCTTGCAAGGAGCTGTTGCGTAGGCAGGTGTTTTCGATGCCATCTGTTCTGTCGCAGTTATTTGGAGGTACCGGCACGGTCAGTTCCAATGCCAACATTAAAATTCGATGATGAATATCTCAAATTGCGTTCAATTTTTGTGACATCTAAAAAATGGGTATGCCATAAATTCTCACGCGCTACGACTTTTTAATACAGTATAAACAACTGACCTTGAGTCAATAATTAAAAGGTTAACGAGTATTTGTTAATTAGTTGCGTCATTGTCACTTTGGCTGTGGCAAAGTATTTCCGCCTCGACATAGAGTGTGTGTGCAAAAATGACAGGAGCCAAACTGTCATAGGATTTTTCATTAAAAATCTGTATTGTCTAAAAAAAGAAACACCCTGCTTATTCCTCTGCTGCCCCAATTGCACACCAACTTTAGCACCAATTTTGGCTAATGGACACATATGCGCTACATGAGCTGCCCCACCCAATTTTTTACTTTTAATGCTAACAACATTTTTTGTTGGCTACAGCTACGGCACCACATGTTGCAAAACAGCTTGTGAAAATAGCAAGTTTTAGTACTGCATACGTTGCATCCGTAATGGTGTTGCATAAGCAACAACGCCACGTTTCGCTTAGTGAGCATGCGCAATAGTTACAACCACATGATGCTAAACGTGGCATTCTTGTCATTACAGTTTCAACATATGCAGTGTTAAAACTCACTAATTAGCAAGCAATTACACACAGGTACAGTTAACAACAGTGCAAAGATTGATCCACACATCACTTTGCACTTTATTCTGCCACATCATTGCTCTTATCGTTATAGTTCTTTTTTTTTACTTCTGTTAACACTGTGTGGTTCACATTGCTTATTTTTACTCTTCCAGATTTTAACGGACATTCTTGTCGGGTGAAGGAGGAGCAGCAGCGTCAAGTTAAAAGATTTCTGCATTGTTCCCGGACTTCTTGAGAGCATTCGCTTCATCATCAGCGGGACCACAATGGAGAATGCGTTCCAGTAGATGGGAAACATCTATTTCAGGCACTAGCTAGCAGGCCAGACTCAGCAGTACTATCTAGCTAGGTAGCTAGCAAAGCTCCGATGTTTTACGTGAGCAAACCATCGAAATCGAGTCAGCTGCAATAGTTTAATAATGACCGCAAGGTCTTGCAGGCAATTTAGTTAGATACTTATTCTCTATATTTGTTTGCTTCACTCGTTGCTTTGCTGTTTGCACGTTTGATAGACTGGTTCAATGACTTTTTAATCATGCTATTTGTGATATAGTCATGTTTGTGCATACAACAGACCTGTCATTGTGAAGTCTTGATGCATTCAACCGCGGTCTGCTTGTACTGCAACATTTCACGATTTGTGAAGTTTCGGTAGCTATAAATCCATTTGGTCGGGGATTCCCAAACTGCCTTGGCCTCAAGAGATCACCGCTTGCTTTCTCTTTAACCATCGCATTCGCCTCCAAAAATACGTATACAGTCAAGAGTACAAATACATGATGGACGCAGGGTAGCTTAGATTAGAAATTATATTCAAGAACAGCTTGCACGCACCATGAGACGTGCATGCGTCCTCTTTGCTACCGTCATGCTTTTGTTTTACTGCAATAATGTATGACACTTGGCTTTACCGTTTCAAGTGGATACTCGAAAACTAGCATGCTCTGTCAAAGGGCACGCTAGTTTTTCAGCGTCTGAGCAGAATGTCTTTTGATTCAATTCCACTCTTCACCACATCCAATATCTTAATTCACTTCCGGTTTTTATTCTGGTCTCTTGATTCACTAGTGGTTTACACCTCAATTCCTAAACAACTTCAGTCAGATATGATTGTTCACATCAAGGACATCACATCCCATCAGAGAAAGTTGGTGAAGGAAGCCTCGAAAGCCACGCCGCTTTGAGTGCATTGAAACGTTGTGTGAAAGACGGATATAAAGGAGCTTTGCTATACGTAGATTCCAAAAAGGGTGCGTTGGATCTACTGCCATTTTTTTTTTTTGTAATATACGTAAAAATTTATGCACTTGTTAATCTTTGACGAAGCTGCAACTACCATGAGGGCTTATTTTGCTTTTGTGCCGTGTTATGACCGATACGTATGAAAGAGGGATAAACTGTCTTTTTTTTTTAACTATTATGGTGCACAAGAATGTTCTTTACTTTTCTGCAAGGATTGAAAACATTGTAAAATATTGGATGCCTGCAAAAAATGTAAAAAATATGTACGCATAATGCCATTGGCAACATAGGTTGCGACATGCTAGGCTGTCAACGTTTCAATGAACGTTTTACTATCGGTGAACGTGTTGTGGCCACTTCCTCTAAAAGAGGGATCAACCAGCTTTTTCATCATTAATTGCTGACATTAGCTACATCACAAATTATTTGAGCCATGTAGGAAATGTATGGTAAATTAACAATGCTAACTCCTACCTTGGATTTGGAACTCTAAATTGTAAGCATAGCTTCCAGGTAAATGGGCAGTGCAAAAGGCTAACATTTTTTTTTTATAGCAACTTCTAACCCGGGAACAGCAAGAGCAGCATTGGGCGCGGTGAAAGGGTATGGGATGAAGGTGCCGTTGAGCAGTTGAAGAAGGCTTACAATAACAACTTTTGACTGATCAACTCCAAAAGCTACAGTAATATGCAACTTTGCTCGAGTTCAGCTACCACAGTTTGCATGCGTTCGTTTGTCGGCGCCGCAAAATACGCTACTGTTGGAACGATTTACTGCAAACGCAGGCAATCCTCTGTTGGCACGTTCTGCACATTATAACAGTAATGTATTTGTCATTTTCTTTCAAAATGCAGTTTGGTGTGAACCCAGTACTGTCTATATTGGGGATCCCTGGTGTAGTCTGTAGGTTGTGCTGTTACGTCCGTACTTTGTGTCAGTCGTTGAGTATCGAAAC
Organism: Rhipicephalus sanguineus; assembly: GCF_013339695.2. Classification (NCBI taxonomy): domain Eukaryota; kingdom Metazoa; phylum Arthropoda; class Arachnida; order Ixodida; family Ixodidae; genus Rhipicephalus; species Rhipicephalus sanguineus. The sequence goes on from NC_051184.2 coordinate 53,293,064, forward strand.
AATGTACAATTCGCGTTGCATTTGTAGTGAAGTCCATCCAGCGAATAGACCTTTTGTCCTGTTGGTGCCAAAAAGAAATGTAAAAAAAAAAAAAAACGTTTTGACTCTTCCTACAGCAATGCTAAGCTGTTCCTCTCCCGTGAACACCTGTGCCGATAAATGCCCTCTGGCAAAACAACACAAACTCATCTCAAGCAAGAAATTTCGCAGGCAATTATCGGGGCAGAATGGATAGGTGTAAGCTCTGCATTCACATTGTACTCCATTGCTACTTCTCTACCAGCATGGCATCACTTTGAGCTGGCTTTCAGGCTTGCTGTTCTGTACAGGAATTGCAAAGAAGCATTTGCATTGTGCGAGCTTGCAATGATGGACTACATTATGGTGGATTCACATGACAGGCTGATTCAAAAGTGCTAAGACGCCCTGCCCCGGCAAGAATCTTGAGATGTGAATATAGTGATCAATTGGTACACAGTTGTGTCACGAATGGAGCGTTATGCATAATATTAGTTGAACTCACCGTAGCAAAGTTAAGGGGGAATCTGAACTTTCTTTGTTATATCTGTTCAGCTGGCTTGCTGCCCCTAAGGTCGCATTCGGAGATGAACTTGGAGGAAAAGCATGCATTTGTGTAGCTTGTAAAAGTTCTGGCTGCTGACAGAGCTGTATCTGGAGCAGAAGTACGAAGCTGTGTCCCCTTGAAGTTCTGGCTGTTCACAGAGCTGTACTTGGAGCAAAAGTGTGCCCCTGTCAGCTTAAAGTTTAACTGCCGACACAGCTGTACTTTGAGCAGAAGTATGCCGCTGTGTTGCTTTGCTGTTCAGCTAAAGGTTCTGGCTGCTGACCGCTGTATTTGGAGCAAAAGTATGTGCCTGTGTCTCTCTGAAGTTCTCGCTGCAGACAGAGCTGTATTTAGAGCAGAAGAATGCCACTGTTTTGCTTTGAGGTTCTGTCTGCTGGCAGCTGTATTTGGGGCAAAAGTGACTTCTGGCAGCATCGTTGTTTTTCGTTCTTTTAAGACAGCCTGGTTACTGTTCTGGAACAAGGCTGTATCAGAAACCAAATCCTTATAAAATCACGCCTCTGGACATTTTCAACTTCTGTAATGGCAACATTTTGAGCCAATTGGAGAGTTCACTACAGCACACTGAGCCAATAGCCGTGAATGTGACTGAATTCGTAAATATGGTGGAGTTGGACGATACATGAGCACTGGCCACAGTGGACCAATATTGGCTTGCAGCAGCTCTGGATGGATGGGGCAGCAACGTTTTCAATTAACCTATGTGGGCAGATCCCAAAACAGCTTATATAACTGAATCTTCTTGAAGGCTGGATGACAGGAGTTCTGCATTGTTACATGGCTATTATGGTTCAATGTCATTGTCTGAATGCCTTTTTCATGGACAGTCTGCTGATTTGTCGTAATGGTAGTAATGAATTTGTCTTCAAGCTCTCTTGTCATGTGAATCCACATCTCGAAATGCCTCATTATTCAGCTGGGTGCCAAACCAAGAGTACTGTTCATATTTTTGCATTTGTCACTGTTGCTGCTTTGTATTATTGTTTTAAAAGCCAAAGGTTCGGTTTGAATTGGTCATTTCATTTGTTAACGCGCACATAGTAACTAGTTCTATGTGAGCTTAGGAGAGAGAATGCATCCGTGCTAACTGAATTAAACGAAGTTTCATATTTAGGCCATAACTACATTTATTAGCAGTAAAGCTTTTGTGAACTTCCAGTTTTCGAAACACCAAACGAACAATATGCAAGAGAATATTTAGCAGTACAACAAATGAACCAGTTCAGCCTGGAACTTGTCGCACAAAAAAAAAAATTTTTAATGAATACAAAGCATGTACAGAACCTCTGAAAAAATCTTGGTCCGTCTCGTGCTTTGCTGACGGCGTTCATGCTGTTAGGAATGCTGCAAGAGTCTGCTGCTTTCTTTGATTAAAAAGATTCCAAAACTGAGCGTGTACTTTTTTTGTCGTGACAGCACTGCATTCGCAGAAAGTGGCTGTCTCACCAACACACTGATTCACAACATAAACTAAAATAAAAAAAAAGCTTCGTGCTTTTGAAAAAAAGACCAAAAGGAAGGTTTGTGCCACTTCTAGGTACAATTTTTTTTATTAATGGAACCACAAAACTGTTTTAAAGCTTTTGAAAGTTTGTGTACGCGACTAAAGTTTTCATTGTGCTGTGCAAGTTTACGCTGCGGCAAATCCCTGAGGAATGAATGCAACTGAGAGGTGTGCTGGAGGAGCTCTGCAAAAGAACTTGGCGATGGAACACTGGAACCCGTTAAGTGGCCTTGAAACTTTTCCAGCTGAATTGATCAACCAATTTTTGGTACTAGTGGGCAAGAATTGAGACTGGTACACCCAGCGTAGCTGCACAGCAGAGTACTACAAGAGACTGCATAGTCTAGGATTTGAGATTATAATTTTGACCGCTGGGGACTCAAAGTGTATGAGCATTTTTACCTTTCTCGTCCATCGCAATGCAGCTGCAGTGTCAAGGAATTGAACCCGCTACCTTAAGCTCAACCGCATTACTGTGCATGCATTATTGAGCATAAACTACCGATGCATTAGTTGTCTCACAAGACGTAGGTGGGCCTGCACCTTACCTCTGTATAGTAATAAGTACACACAGGCTTTAACAGAAAATGCAGTCGCCAGTTCCATGCTACTATGTGTAGAAGCTGCTAATGAGGCAGTGCCAGCATCGGGGGCACTAGCTGGTGTCCAAACAATGCCGAGAAACTTTTCGTTTTAGACGTGCAATGCAAAACAGCAATGTGAGCAGTGAAAAAGGACGAGCACACCTCCAATACCAAGTAAGGCATAACCTTACAACACTGCATTTCATTACGAATGCCCTTACAGCACACAAAGTTGCTTCTCCAATGGCACTACTAGCTCTCACAGTCGATGTCCATGCTACGTGCTGTGACAACTGGAGACGCAGCCAGAAATTGGGAGGACACTTGCCGAACCCTCTTGATTGGACCTTGATTTGCAGTCCGATTGCTCAATGTTGTGTGCCTCAGTTAGCACTCTTTACTAGAGGTGGGCGAATATTCGAAATTTCGAATATCTTTCGAATAGTGTTTGCTATTCAATTCGATTCGCACTGAAATTTTACTATTCGAACTTCCCAAAGACAAATGCAGTCAACGTCCGGTTAAAAGTGACCCCTTCAGATTTTCAATATGCTTCACCTCATTACACTCTCGTATTGCGGCAAAGCTGCCTTTCAAACTCCGTTACGGTCGAACTTGGCCAAGAGACCAAGCCCCATTGAAAGTGGTCCCTAGATTTTCAATATGCTTCACCTCATCACACCCCCGTATTGCAGCAAAGCTGCCTTTCAAGCTCCGCTACGGTCGCAAGTGTACTAACTCAAGAAAACGCTGGTTCCAATATGGAGATGAAAGATGTGGCAGAATTGGGGGCTCAATTAATGCTGTTTTGGACCTAAAATTTGGGCAGGAAGTCCGAAAAATCGGACGCCGAAGCTTTTTAGGATCCAAAATTATATATATATATATATCGACGTCTACGAGGCAGATTTGGAACCCCGGACTTGAAGGGAGCACACCCTTGTCCGCCACATCAGTTGGCCTTCCACAGAAGTTGAAAGAGCAGGAGAGGCTGAGGAAATGGCATCTTTGCCTATCGCGCCTAAAGTGTTGTCGGCAACACTTTGGTTGCACCAAATCATTCACATAAATAGAATTCGGCCTCTACATTGCCTCATTCTTGATAAGAAAGACAACTATGAAATATGACCCCACCAGCGCTTCATCAACCTAGCGAAAAGAAACACTTTCATGTTGCTATCTCACAAGAACATACTTAGGTATTCTCTGCAACTTTTTTCTGTAATTTCACTTCGAAGTATTCGAAAAATGTTTGAGAAATATTCGAAAATTATTAGAAAATTATTCGATTCGATTCGCACTCAATCTTTATTATTCGAATTCGCTTCGCATCCAAAATTTTGCTATTCGCACAGCTCTACTCTTTACCATAGAATGGAAAGTTGGGCTAGTTGGAATATTGACATCGTTGATGCAGGGCTGAAAGATGAACATGAACAAACGGCACTCGTCCTGTGCTTTCCGTTCCTTTGTCTTCGTCTTTCTGCGCTGCATCAACCAACTCCTTACTACGTTTTCTTGACGCCTGTATGTGCCCAGCTGTGCTTTAGAAGTTCCTTCACTAAATCATAAGGGTGGTTTTGCGAGCATGTGCAGTGCCATGTCTTTTAATAAATCTTGTGCCGCCATGGTCGGTGATAATGTAGGCTCCCACACCCGAGAAGCGATAGCTAGAGGCCGGATTTTTAGGCATTAAAAAAGCTCGTTTTAGGTGCCAAAAATAGGCAGGCAAAACGTTTTAAGGATTCCAAAATGGTAAATATAGGCACAATAAATTTTCACATAAATGCAAATAATTTCAAACCAAGACTTGCGCAACCTCTATCTACAACAGAAAAACAAATGTAATTGCTGAGAATGGCACAAAGGCGCCAATGGTTAAACACAGCCGTACAGTGCTTTGTCGCGCACGGTTCGCAGATCATGGTTTCTCCCGTGTTCTGCACGGTGAGTCAGGTGCCCACTGTCGAATCAACACACTCCTGAGTGTCTTTTCAGCATGACTGAGAAGAGCAGAGCGAGAGTAGATAGCCAGATCGCTAAAAGACAAGGAAGCGATTCCTCCTATTGTCTAGGTCAAATCACGCAGAGCCCATTTCTCCCCTGGCAGTGAACCATTGGGGGTTTCAACCCCCCTCCCCCCCGAAACTTTTCAGTTTTGCATGAGTATATATACACGCACACATATGAATGCACACACGCACATCTCCGAAAAAGATTTCTGGCTATGCTACTGCAGTGAACAGCTTACAAAGTAAATTACAAATAAAACAAAAGCCCGTGCACATCACAATTTTCTTTTTTTCTTTTTTTGATCTTCACTCTCCTTTCCGCTGACGACTCTTCGCGGCCTCGCATTCGCAAACCGCCCACGCCATGTCAATGCGGCAGCGAATGCTCACCGGAGTGTCCCACTTCAGTGCTGCTAGCGGTTGCTTTCCGGTAGTTGGTTGAACTAAAGGACTAGGTTGAACCCCAGCAGCTCCGAATAGTCAATGTTGCCCGGTAACATGAATAACGGTCTCGGACTGAACTCGAAAGCGAAATTTGAGGCTAAGTAGTGCTCATACAGGCACCAATTTTGAAAATAGGCATTTATAGGCATTTGTGAGCATTTAGGCACAAACGCCAAAAATAGGCATTTATAGGCACTATAAGAACACTATAAAAGCCCTTCTTAACCTCTAATTTATGCTGATATATCAAAGTGGCACAACAGGAACGCAAGGAACAAAATAGGCACTTGCTGAATATCCGGTCTCTAGCGACAACTTTTGGCAAAGCTGCCACGAGATTATCACAGGATGCATCGGCGCCTCGAAGCAATATTCTTGGCCTGCTGAATTACTAAATTCGGCACAGTGCCAGAATGCCGTGACCAATAGATGGCCGAACACCTCACCAAAAGTTGAAAGTATCTGAAAGTGGTCATCCAAAAATATGGCTCTTGCTCTGCCTTCTCCTAAACCTCTGCCGCTGGTACACATGTTGGCACGCTCAGCCACGATATTGTTAATGGATGAAACCGCAGAGGTTAGAACGCCGTCTACAGAAATGTAATCACTGTATGCGAGTCCGCTGGCACCAACAGTTGGAGATACTAAAGAACCAAGCACACGCAACACTCACAAGGCCAGCACGACGACTCGCAAACACGAGAAACACAAAGGCAACGCAAGAAGACCCGCGATGACAAGATCTTGCGAGTGTGACAGCTCTGGGCAACAGGAACAGATCTCAAAGGCCTTACTTTTGCTAAGTGCGTGTACCAGAATCAATTTGAGGGCCAAAATACATCGTAGGTCTATCTTTTGGATAGCAAATGCGGATCTCGAAGGCCGTGCTTTTATTCAAGAGAACTGTGAACATGTCACGGTTGTTGCCTGCGCCACTCATGTGGCTAACGTCAGGGTCAAGCCAGGGAAAGCTGTGTGAAAATTAGAGGTGTGCGAATATTCGAAATTTCGAATATTTTTCGAATAGTGTTTGCTATTCGATTCGATTCGCACTGAAATTTTACTATTCGAACTGTTCGAACTTCCCAAAGACAAATGCAGTCAACGTCCGGTTGAAAGTGACCCCTTCAGATTTTCAATATGCTTCACCTCATTACACTCTCCTATTGCGGCAAAGCTGCCTTTCAAGGTCCGTTACGGTCGAACTTAGCCAAGAGACAAAGTCCGGTTGGAAGTGGTCCCTAGATTTTCAATGTGCTTCACCTCATCACACCCCCGTATTGCGGCAAAGCTGCCTTTCAAGCTCCGTTACGGTCGAACGTGGGCAAGAGTCAACGTCTGATTGGAAGTGGTCCCTAGATTTTCAATATGCTTCACCTACTCACACTCCCGTATTGCGGCAAAGCTGCCTTTCAAGGTCCGTTACGGTCGAACTTGGCCAAGAGACGGTCAACGTCCGTTTGGAAGTGGTCCCTAGATTTTCAATATGCTTCACCTCATCACACCCCGGTATTGCGGCAAAGCTGCCTTTGAAGCGCTGCTATGGTCGCAAATGTACTAACTAAAAAAAAACGCTGGTTCCAACATGGAGATGAAAGATGTGGCAGAGTTGGGGGCTCAATTAATGCTGTTTTGGACCTGAAATTTGGGCAGGAAGTCTGAAAAATCGGACGCCGAAGCTTTTTAGCATCCAAAATTTCAGATGTTCTTATATATCGACGTCTACGACGCAGATTTGGAACTCCGGACTTGAAGGGAGCACACCCCTGTCTGCCACATCAGTTGGGCTTCCACAGAAGTTGAAAGAGAAGGAGAGGCTGAGGAAATGGCATCTCTGCCTATCACGTGTAAAGTGTTGTCGGCAACACTTTGGTTGCACCAAATCATGTACATAAATACAATTCGGCCTCTACATTGCCTCATTCTTGATAAGAAAGACAACTATGAAATATGACCCCACCAGCGCTTCATCAACATCGCGAAAAGAAACACTTTCATGTTGCTATCTCACAAGAACATACTTATGGATTCTCTGCAACTTTTTCCGTAATTTCACTTCGAATTATTCGAAAAATGTTTGAGAAATATTCGAAAATTATTCGAAATTATTCGATTCGATTCGCACTCAATCTTTATTATTCGAATTCGCTTCGCACCCAAAATTTTGCTATTCGCACAGCTCTAGTGAAAATCCAACATGGCTGCTCTGTTCCATGGCCACCTGGCCGGCTTGGAGTGCACTTTCTGACATAGTATCATATGGGAATGATCCCACAGTTGCAATGTAACGCGGTGCTACTAGTCCATGGGGTGTAATAAAGAAATGCAAAAACTGGGCTCCACTGTACGTTCTTGCCTGCTCCACCCCGCAACAGCCTTTGTCATTAGGGCTAACAGTACTAAAAGTAAAAAATAAAACAAAAATAAAAGAAAGTGTGAAGTGTACTACACTCAAACCTCATAATAACAAAGTCACATCTGCCACGAAAATAACTTCGTTATATCCGAAAATTTGTTATAAACGGTTATTTGGAACACTGTATCTATGACAAGACTATTATTAATTTACTTCGTTATAACCGATAATTCGTTATATCCGAGTTCGTTATATCGAGGTTTGAGTGTAATAATGCTGATTGCATCAAGAATGAAGGTCAATTATACAAAAGATCGAAAACAGTTTATTTTAACACAACTAATCCATTGTTGCAGAATAAAAGCATAAAATAAATGCGCCATAAAATTCGCCATTAAGTGATGTTACGAGTGATGAGATAATATATACAAGGTATCGGGAAGATGAAAACCATGTGCTCCCAGTGATTGCAGCGAGGCCACGTTCACTTGTTGCCTTCGATGCTCTGCGTCGTGCGAGACACGGTCGACATGCCGTTGACGAACTTTGTTCGGAAGAGGACGTTGGCGTTGTTGAACATGCCTTCCTTGAGAGAGACCACGATGAACTGCAATGATCAACGAACGTCGAGAATAAGTGACATGCCGTACAAAGTGAACAGTCCCACTTCAAACCAGATACGCATTGAGCTTGTTGCCTTCGAGCGAATTGTAAAACACTGCAGTCACATGCTGCAGATCTTCGGTCTTGACTTTTGAGGACGTGAATACGCATAATGGGTTGACGTCACATCCATCTTTGCACTTCCAATCCAATTTCCCAGTAGTGCTGGGGCTTGAGCGATAATTTCGACGAATTCTCCAGCAATGTTGTTTTGGTTTGGTACACTGAAGCAACAGCAATGCTTCGGATGATGCAAGCACTGAATTGTTGTAGCGTAGGTGAATATAATGAGCAGGTATCCAATACTTTGAAGCGGTTCGCAGCATTGATGCCAGGAAGGCACAGGCGTTGCTTCTGTCGTAACAGCATTGCAGCTGAAGACGCTGGAGTTTTGAGTCGCAGCTCTCGACAAATGGTGACATGAACAGTGTACGGGGAACACGACTGTATTGAACACAGGCGTACATGCAGCAAGTTATGAAATTTTGTGCAAAGCTCAAGGCATAGGTAACACTTCCAGTGGCTCAAATTTCATGCCCGGGCGGCAATTAGCAGTGCACGTGCTCCTTATTCAAACATTTCTGAATGCCAGTTTATAAGCAGGTAGTGCCTTAAAATTCCTACAACTCTGAGAGTTGGCGGCAGAGAGATATATATCTAACTTCTTTTGCGATTTGGACGAACGGAACAGAGACTCGTGACTTTCAAGCTGATGCTTGGACTGGGAAAGATTAGATCGACTCACCTGTGACTGCTTGAAGTGGGCACGCAGCATCTGGCCAATGTTTTGCGTATGCGAGAGGTCAAGCGCGGCGTCCACTTCGTCCAGAATGTAGATGGGTGCTGGCTTGAAGAGCAGCAAGGACAGGATCAAAGACAGGGCCACCAGTGACCTGTTTTTAACAGAAGAGAGAGAATTCGACACACTTGCTTCCATGTTGTAAAAAAATGGCAGACTAGTGATACGTACATATACAGTAGACACTTGATAATTTAAACTCAAGGGGACCTCTCAGGATTTTGTTTGAATTATCACAAGTTTGAATTATCAGAAGTTCTTATAAATATGACTCGGGGCAACATACCAACTTAGCATTGTGATGTTTGCTGTTTCTCAAGGCCAGAGCAAAATCATAGGCGGCTCTGCATGATTGCCAGTAAACTTTTAGGTGTCAGCGATCATACTGGTACTCGTTACTATACAGCATGTGCACACGTGTTCAATTAAGGGACAAAATTTGCTGTGTCCCATGACAGCTGGTAGCCCCTTCCCTATCTTAGTACGCTTTCTCGCACAACACCAGTGTACTGCGGCAAAAGTGACTCAAAGCGGCCCTGCAACACTTTTTCAGCATGGTCAGAAAACACTGCCGATCGGTAGTCGAGGCTCCTGAGAACACGCGAGCCAAACATTATAGCACAGCATGCGGCCTGAAATTTACAATTAATTCTTAAAGTCAGCTAGAAAGTGTTCCCCCTTCTCTCAACAAATAATGCCATAAACCCAAGTCCGCAGCCACTGACTGATTTGAGCATCGTGTGCTGCACAGTTACTACGGTGGCCACGGAATGCCGCCACGTGCCCACACGTGCGCTCGCAACTACAAGAAAAAAAAATATGCTGCAGGAGGGGGGGGGGATGAGAACACAGCAGTCCAAACAAAAATTTGAAATTTGTTTGAATTACCGAGAGTCTACTGTATATATAGAACAGCAGGGTTAGCGAACAGTAGATAAGGCAACGAGAGGTCGTCTTACCGCTGTCCTCCACTGAGCTCCTGCAGAGATTCTTTCCACACGCCACCAAATGCCACTTTGACCTCGAGACCCTGAAGCGCGTCCATGCCATCGGGAGGAACAAGCTTGGCATCCGTGCCAGGGAGCAGCGTCGAGAAGATGGAGCCAAAGTCCTACACGTAAACACCACAAGAACGTACAATGGCGAAGTTTAGCCGATAGGTGAAACGAACATTTGTCAACGAAATGCCAGGCCTGCATGGAACACACAGCACAGTCACAGCGAAACCTGGAGGAGTGGCCTTTCTGGAGACCCACTGTAAACACTCTTGGGGCGACTACTTTACGTACAGTTGCAAGATACCCACTACGCCATAAATCATCATAATTTTGCGAAGTAGGGAAGTACCCACAATGTCAATATTCCTAACTCTCCAGAGAAGTGAGGTAGCCGCCATGCACATATGATGCAAGGCATCATGTGCACTTTATTGATGCTTTGGCTAATGATGATGAATTATGACTGAGCACTTTGTAATGGGTGGGACACTTTAAACCACCCACTCGTGACACAATTCACATTGTGTGACGTCCTGGCTCTTCTACTTTGCTTTTGTACATCAGTTAATGGGATGCCTGTATAGCAGGGGTCTCAAACACGCGGCCCGCGAACGTTTCGCTTGCGGCCCAGGACTAGCCGGGTGGCGTGGGGTCTCCCCCTGCGTAATCTCTGGACCAGAATAATGTTTACTCATCTTCATCACCAGCTAGACCAGCTCCCTGGCAATCTTACCAATATTTTGTTTTTATGTTTCATCACTAGCTAGACCAGCTCCCAGGCAATCTTACCAATATATTGTTTTTATGTTTGATACAGTGAGGTTGCTGAAAAGCCCCGTAAGAAATATGAAAAATACATTTTACAAATTGCGTATCTTCCGTTGTAATGAAGCTATAAAAAATCCACTTCAAGATTTGGAATCGGCAGAAAAAAACCGAATAGGTGTATGAAGTTTCATTTAATTCACCCAACTATTAAAAAACATGTTTTTGAGACCCACGTCTTCGTGGCGTGTTGGCCAAAGTTTATCACGTCACCCTGAGGGCCCACATCGTACAATGGAATGGCAACTGCAACTCTGTTCTCGGAATGTGCCATGCCTGTCGGGAATGCACACTCTCAGCGAATTGCGCAACTCCTATCAAGAAACTGCAGGCGCCCGCACCTTGTCGACCTTCTTCCAGGCTTCCTTGAGGGCCATGTTCTTCTTCTCGTCCAGCTCGCGGATGACGTCGATAATCTTGTCCCGGTCGTGCCTTACGGTAAGTTTCTTCTTCAGCAGGTCTTGGTACTGGGAGGAAGCAAGACACGAGAATACATGTACTCCAAAATCATCGCTTACCCAGCAGTGCAGTGCATTTAACAGATGTACAAACCTGTCAAAATTTTTAGCGCACGGTGATCGTAAAACAGTACCAATCAATGACAGCTGGGAGTGTCAAATGATACTCAGTTTTTTATTTGGAGCAACCACACAGTTTAAGGGGGGACATGGGCCCTGAAATTTTTTTAAAATTCTTTATCGATTGAGATGAAACTTGCTGATCTTATGTATATTTGTGTGTAGATTTCATATATACAATTATTTCTGTAGTATAAAATGCAGTTTTTAAAATACTCAACAATTCACATGCTGTTTGGGAGCCACAGTTGGCCTAAACTGAGTTACAAAGTAATTAAGCACATAAGAATGACCTGGATTGAGTACAAAATGCAAGAAAACAGGAATGGATGTTCTAAAGCCATTTGAACAAAAGTTATGGGACGTTGAACATTCCAAATGAGTCTACGCCAAGCTGGGGTTTCAGCCACAAATATTCAACATACCGCAATTTTTCTTCAAGTGGGCTTAGGACATCCATTCTTCTTTTCATGCACTCTGTACCAACGTTACTAGATGGAGGCAGTTGGAAAACTGCACGGGATCGCCACAGAAGCGGCGTGGCCGCTCGCTGTCTCCCAAAAAGTGGGGGTGCTGCAATCGTTTTGCGCCCTGTTCACGTGATGTGTTTCGTGTCGCTGCTTCGCCTGCGCCGTGCGATGCCGGCTGTGCGCCGCAGAAAGGGTCACGTGTTTCAACACTGCAAATTAATTTTACACAGTGAGAGAAATGAGCCCACTAACTATGCTCAAGGAATGCAATAACTATATTCACTTGGTTTCAGTCGCCAGTGACACTTCCCCGTCCTCACTTCCTGTCAGTTTCATGCGTTGCTGTGATGCACACTTAAAGGGACTAACGTGCAGAAAATTTTTTTGTATTGTGGTGAAAATGAGAAGATTGTATGTCACGCTGGCGGAATCAAGCATGCTTTTGTCCAAGAAAAAATGAATGATATGTTTAATTTGGCTCTGAAAGTCATGAAAGTACGACCGCTAGCGTCACCCAACAGTGATGTGGTTCAATCCAGTGGTAGGAAGAAAAAAAACTTCCACAGGTACTTATTTTGTTGAACACAAATAGGTATAACTTAAAATTGTACTTTATCACTTTTAGTAGCTTGCCTTTGCATCCGAGAGTAATTTTTGCTTTTTTTTCTCATGCGTTCAAAAAGGCACCCGGTGGTGCTGCTGGCGTCGCGCTCGCTTGCCTGCCTATGGTAGAGAAACGCGAGCCACGCGAGCACGGCGTCCGGCACGCCACTCACAAGAAAAAGAAAAAAAAAGGACGTCTTGGGCGTAGAGCAGCGCAACTGACTTCAGGGAATTTTCGAACCACGCCTGTGAGTTCTCATGCGTAATGTGCATACCAGTATTCACCGAGGTTCTACACTGAAGAAGATTTTGCCTTCAGGTTCCGCTTCACCAAGGTGTTCTTGTTGGCTGTCATGTCGCATATGCAACACAGAACACCTAAACGCAACTGAAAAACAGCCGGGACCTCCTGTTCTTCCGTGAAGCACGTCTCGTTCATTTTAGTTGCACATTTGGTATGCGTGGAACCACTGCAGTTCGTTTCGCAACGCCGGTGTACCAGTGCTGCGGGAACAGACCTAGTTTTTCACTCGACTGGTTTTTCAAGCTGACTAAACAAAGCTGGAAAGACTTGTGGAGACAGGTTTGCGAGACGCTTACCCTACGAGGGGACCGGGAAGGAACACGACGTTCTCCACTGCCGCGGTGAACAAAGACGCTACAGGCCGGGTTTGTCGACTCTCCGGCACGGCGCAGAAAAGGCACTCGAGGCAGGATGTCAACAAACAACACGGGTTTATTAACCCAAGATGCAGCACAGTACGACAGTCACGGGCTTGCAGGCCGTAAAGGGAACTCCTCATGACCGATTGAGTACGCTTGCCGGCGGCGCTACGACCATCACACAAAGGGCAGCAGTCGAGCGCACAGACGAGAAGCCGCCTGCCAGAGCAGCACGTCAACCTCTCATGCCGGCCTGAGTGCATCTGACAGGGGCACGCCCGCGCCAGACAGACGCAAGCTCATGGGGGAAGGGGGTTGTCACTGGCAGCCAACGAGGACAAGCATTGAGCAGTGACGTAAGCTAGCGCGGTGGCTTGTCAAGACATGACGGGACGCGTGCCCGTGCACCGGGAAGCCGACACCTGGCTCGCACCAGACAAAAGGCCTGGCGCCACCACCATGGTCGCCATACTGCCGATTAACGGCGGTTCCCTGCACTCGAGCCGCGCAGGGCCAACACGCGCTAGCTGGGGAACGAGGCGCCAAAGGGGAGGGCGCGCACGATTCCCACAGACTGTGGCAATAATACTTTACTTAACAGGTTGTGTGCTTTAAACAACCGCTATGGTACTTGTTTTATTATTAAACAAACCTAATGCAGCCTGGAAGAACTGCATGTGGTTCCAGTTTTCGACTTTCACCGGCACTACAATCGTCATTGCGCCCACCAACCAGTGTTGTGGGCGTCCTCACACCAATGGAAGAAGACCAAACGCAGATAGAAAAATTCTGTTTTAAATATTTCTACTTGCTTTCTAGAGAAACCGCTGCCAGATTGGACACTTCAGACGGTACGCTTTCTATTGCGATACAAACAGAAAAGCGATGAAGGACGGTAGACCATCCATTTAAGCATTGCTGTGTAGCCACCTTGCAAGCAGAACTTCTTGTATAATTTACACTCTGGCTTTAGCTCCAAACGCAAGAGAATATGGTACATCTTCTAAATGAGCAAACATAGAAGAGTTAAAGGATTATCTTTCACAGGTGGTGCTTGCATGAAGTAAACAAACTGATACAGAAACAAAAAATAGACGAGAAAAATTTCGACTTCCTGCACACAAACTGAAAATTGTAAAAGCAACAATGTGCCCTTGCTGTCTGCAGAGTTCAGCATGGAGTGCACGCCACTGATAAGCGTTTGCACCCTGCCTGCCCTGTCCCGTTTCCTAACCTTGTATGTGCTGTTAACACCTTCTAAATGCAACCGAGAATCCTTCTCCCACCTTTTCCTCGGCCTTCAGCAGCATGTTCTGGGCGCGCGAGTTGACGTTCTGGCCCAGTTTCTCCTTCGTTTCGGACAGCTTCTGGATACGTCGCCCAGCATCGGTCGGGTTGTTGGCCTCGAAATCGTACTCGGTGTTGCTCTTGCCAAAGTAAACTCGCTCCGAGGGAATCCACTCGTAGTGACTGACCATGTCCTCCAGCTGCAAGGTAATTGCACCCATTAACAGTCAGCGACAACCTTATGATAGTTCTGAGTATGCTGGAAGCCCCTGAAGGCGGCACTTGAGCATGCGTGCAGCATCACAGGCTACAGTCTGTGTTGGCCTGCCGTTTCTTCTTTAGTGGCAAGAGCACCGAATGACTCTCTCGTTTCTCTTCTAAGCACTTCCGTTAGAGTGCTTACTTCCGGTTTTCCAAATATTTAGAGAAAGCCTTGTAATAAATAAAACTGGTACGAAATCGGTGATTCTGGTTCAAGTTAAGATATTGGATACATATGATATTGGAGGGTAATTTTACTTAAAATAAGGGCCAATTAGCTGTCAGTATTAATTAACGAAAATCAGTTTAACGAGTTCGTTGAAAAAGCAGACGGTTTTCTTGACAGCAGCTGGGATCGTTGCGCCACCTGGCGGAGCAGATCCCAACCACGCGTTTCCTTCTGTGTGGCCTCCGCGATCCGCTTTGGCAGCGCGATGAAACACAAGGTTAACCCAAGGAACACAGCAGGGGGCACACGAATGTGCTAGTACCACTACTGACAGTGTGGTGCTACCGAAGTTCCGAATTTTCGGGAACTGTGTTGCGGTGGTTGCGGCCACTGCAGGCAATGCGCGATACTCTCGAGAGTTCTCACGCACCAGTGAGAGTGCATTTTCGAGATCAGCTCCAATTAAAAGAAGATGTGCAAGTTCCAGCGCGAGCAGTAATCGGGTTCTTTGATCTGAACAGCTTTTAGATCGGGAAAGAGGAGTACAATAGCGCACTGAGCTGCACGCAATGTTCGCTCACGTGCGTGCCACTAAGCAATCCACCTCTGAACTTTTTGCGCATGTCTAACTATTGGTGTTATGCAGGCGTCCACTTCGCAACAGATGCACACTGTTGCTAATTAAGTGCAGTGCACCTAACTGACTAAAGTGCAGTGCACCCACTTGACCACCAGAATGAAATCCAGGGTTTGATGGAATCCCATCTGGTCGAGAGGAGGCATGTAAAAAGAAAAGAAAAGGAAATGCCAACCACAATAAAAAAACACCTTAAAACAGATGTTTCAGCTACCAAACGGAAGGCCTTGTTCACAATGAAGTCGAAAAGTTATGACAAGCTACCTACGTTTCAATAGGTGCCACAAGCACCGCGCACACACGTGAGGAATGTTGCCGTTGTTGCGGCTGAGTTGATTTTTTTTTTTATAGTGGTTGGCGTTTCTTCCTTTTTACAATAACCACCAGGATGCCGCACACGCACCTTCTTAACGGCATCTCCAGCCTCGCGGTCAATCTTGTTCACGTCGTGCTCCCACTGCTGGATCTTGAGCTTGAGCTGGTCGGCCTGCTTCTCGACCTCGGCTCGCTCAGCGTACTTCTCGGCGATCTCGCGGCTCGCTGCCTTCAGCTTCTCCTTCTGTGCCTTGACCTCTTCGCCGGCCTCTTTCACCTTCTCCTGCACAACGACAAGACAGTGAACAAGTCCTTTTAACAAAGGAGATTTTTTTTAAATACTAAAATTGCTAAAGTGGAACTCCAGCCCTGCTATCGTTAAGCTACATTAAAAATTATGGCTAACATGTTTAAATGGAAAGTGCCAGCAAATAAACAGGAACACAAAAAGAAAAAAGAACAGGATAATTGCAGTGGACTTGAACCTACAATAGGAGAACACAAGAAGGAGAGAAGGACAAGCGCCCGTCTAGTTCTCCCTTCCCGAGTTTCTTGTATTTTTGAGCAGGTAAGTACCATCACGGAACCTCATAAACACGCCCTAGTATATGTTCTTTTAAACTTGAAACTAGATTAACATGTAGACTTGTCCGATCTTTGTACTTGTAACTTCGGAAGTTACTGTGGCTTTACTTTACTACACTTCATCTGAGCTAATTGGTAGCGCTGTGCGACCAGCAAAATTTTGGGTGCGACGTGAATTTGAATAAGAAAGTTTGAGTGCGAATCGAATCGAATAATGTTTGGATATCTTTCGAATACTTCGAAGCATAGGCGTGTGCACGAAGGGGGCACCTGCCCCATACGTTTACCTATGGCCACGCAGGCTTTTGACGATAATGGCAGCTGAAGGCCCCTGATGTCGCATTGCAACAACTGTTCACTTCCAATCTTTACTTCAGAAAAGCCAGGGACCAAAGGCAGGCCATTGGGAGAAGCACATCATCGCTTAATTTTCATTTTCATTATAAATTGTGAAGCATTTTGTCCTTTGGACCCAACCAACAGGAGGGGGGGGGGGCTGTGATGATACTTTGCCCCTATGCCCTCCTAATGGGGAACCCTGCGCACACCTGTGCTTCGAAGCGAAATTACAGAAAAAAAGTTGCAGAGGATTCCTAAGCGTATTCTAAATTACATTCTAAAAACATTATAGCTCCAAAATGGCGCAACTGGGCACCACCATATTGGCTCTTCGGGAAGAGCATTTGTCAGTCTTCGAATTTCCCGCTTCAGCTAGGCCCTCCATTGAGAAACAAGCGTACAAAAAACAAACGTTTAAAGTTAACTTCGAGGCCTCCGATTGGCTGTGTTTGCCATGTTGCTCCAGCATGCCTCGCCCTGATGCAGGGAGAGGGTCGTCTGCTGCTGTCGGTCGTCAAGGCTGTCGACAATCGCACTACTTAGTGACACGCTCGCACTCGCCCTGTATTTACGGGTCGACGTCAACCACTTAGAGTATAATTACGCTTTATTTTGGCAGCTGCAAGCAGAACCTCAATCATCAGATTACGATAGTGTGCTGCGCTCATCGCGAACATCGCAGACGCGCGTCCATGACCGAATGAATCGTTGGACCCGTGGTTAGAGCTTCTGCTTATCAGCACTTCGGACCTCGTGGTGAAGACCATTGCAGGACGAATCTTTGTACTTGCGATCGAGCATGACGCACTTCGAAACACCGGGAACTGCAGGCACGTACACCGCGACTGAGCTTACTGCTCGGAGTCGTGGCTAGGCCTAACTCCGTGAGCGCCATTGTACGAGAGGGATCCGAACTTAGCGGGCAATAACATCACGCTAGCGGACATTGCGGACATGTGAGAAGCCGCAATGTGCTTCGTCGCAAGCAATGAATCGCATCGCCCAATGAATCCTTGGAACCGCAGATGGGCATTTCACCTATCGGCAGTGAACCCCCCGACCAAGCCCGTCATACTGGTGGAAGCGGCTAGCAGTTTCGCACGTCGGCGCCCAAAAAGGCAACACCAAGCACGCTGCACGCCGATTTATCGTCGTCATTATTATTTTCCGTTGTTTTAAACTGTTATATTTATTTTCCGGACGTTTGAATACTTTGAATAGTAAAATTCCGGTGTGAATTGAATTGAATAGCAAACACTATTAGAAAAATATTCGAAAGTTTAAATATTCGCACACCCCTACTAATTGGCCTAATTACAGAACAATATTTATTAGAGCTGTGCGAATAGCAAAATTTTGGGTGCGAAGCGAATTCGAATAATAAAGATTGAGTGCGAATCGAATCGAATATTTTCGAATAATTTTCGAATATTTCTCAAACATTTTTCGAATAATTCGAAGTGAAATTACAGAAAAAGTTGCAGAGAATCCCTAAGTATGTTCTTGTGAGATAGCAACATGAAAGTGTTTCTTTTCGCTAGGTTGATGAAGCGTTGGTGGGGTCATATTTCATAGTTGTCTTTCTTATCAAGAGTGAGGCAATGTAGAGGCCGAATTGTATTTATGTACATGATTTGGTGCAACCAAAGTGCTGCCTACAACACTTTACACGGGATAGGCAGGGATGCCATTTCCTCAGCCTCTCCTCCTCTTTCAACTTCTGTGGAAGCCCAACTGATGTGGTGGACAGGGGTGTGCTCCCTTCAAATCCGGAGTTACAGATCTGCCTCGTAGACGTCGATACATAAGAACGTCTGAAATTTTGGATGTTAGAAAGCTTCGGCTTCCGATTTTTCGGACTTCCTGCCCAAATTTCAGGTCCAAAACAGTATTAATTGAGCCCCTACCTCTGCCACATCTTTCATCTCCAAGTTGGAACCAGCGTTTTCTTGAGTTCAGGGCGTCTACCGAGTTGACATTTCTAAATTCCCTGAGTTTTCCAGGTTTTCCCTGAGTGTTTTTGCTGAAATTCCCTGAGTGAAACAGAACTTTGTTTTATGTAAAGATGGGTAGAGAACATATCGCTCGGTGATGTCACTCTCTAATACGCATTTTAGAAAATGAAAACGACTTAATCCCATTTGAATAGTACAAAGAACAGATATCAATATAGCGAAGTTGGTAAAAGCGGCAACTCACTTCGTTATATCGAAACTTCGTTAAACTGAAATTCGACCTTTCATGCAAGGCATAGTTACTGAAGGATTAATCTTAAACTGAAAAGGCCACAAGAATGCTCGACTAATATGGCAACATGAAAAAACTTTTTTTAAATTTTTTTGCGTGAAAAAAATCAATTTTGTTGAGCCTGAGATGCAGCAATCACAGTTAGATGCCTTGCCAGAGTGTCACATGTAAAGATGAAATAAATGCGGGTTTAATGCACTGTGGAATTGCGCTTGTTCTGCTGCTGCGGGTTGTTGTCAAATCCTCGCGCGTTGCCCAGAGCAATGCAACGCCTTTGCTAACATGTTGCCCAACCGAACCATTTGCTCTCCACGAACGCACAACATCGAAAACCATCCCACGTTAGAAAAAAAGAGTCAGTTTCACCGCGAGAGCAAAATAGTAAATCCGATAGCAACAAAGAGGAATTTTATATGAATATAGGCTAGCAGCTCGCTCCTTCAGGAAACGCAGCCGCTGCACTAAGAGAAGTGCCCTATCTATGATCTATGGCTCAGGGGCGGATTCAGGTACATAATGGGGGGGGGGGGTACAAAGGCTGAAGCCAACGCTCAGCAGTGCATTTTGGTGGGTCACGCATATTTACAACAGCCCAGAGGGGATTATGGCGGTGCCTAAGAAGCCTTCGTTGGAAATGTGCATAGGGAAGCAGGAAAGGGTAGAGCAATGAGAGGTAGAGAGCAGGGACAAGATTCTCTTTACCCGTTTTGGACAGGGGCAGGCAAAGCAACCTGACAAAGGGGGCAAACTCGACAAGCAAGCCTGACAAAGGAGGTGGACGACAGGCACTGAAGGGAGGGGGCGGGGGCTGGCTTGGGGGGGGGGGGGGGCGATCGCCGCTACCCGCCCCCCCCCCCCCCGGGATCTGCCACTGCTATGGCTTCAACGGAAGTTTTGCAATTAGAGCACAACACCTACAAAGGTATGAGCCGTATGCTGATCCACACTAAAGATACCGCGGCGCACGCGACCACGCTGGTACAAAGTACGCACTTCCTGTCGGACTCACGCAGCCAGCCCCCCCTCCCAACGCGCCGGCTCCTATCCATGTGCCCATCGCGCGAATGAGACGGTCGGCTCGTTTCATCTCTGCTTAAGCCCCGTTCGTCGGCAGCGCTCGCGCACTTTCACTCGCACATGGAGCATGCGACGCGCGGGGTGATGTAATCGCGATTTGGACTTGATAGGTAACATCATGGCGAAGGCAAAAAATTCGCGTCGGAGTGTCTATATAATTGCTATCGCAAAAAAAAAGCAATATAACTGCGGGCTAAGATCGCATGAAAGCACGGCAACAGCCTGAATTACGGCACATCCGATTATGGTGGAAACGTTACTGTTTTCCGACATCGCGCGCCGAATCGAGCACGTGGGACCCGTGCCGGTGTCGCGAATTTCGGTCGCCGCTATGCCATGGCTCTAAAAAGTTTTGTAATTCGGCTTTATAGCAAACACCCACGTGGTGTGGCTGGTAATTGTCAGCTGCAGCCCCAAAAAATTTCAGTCGACTGCCTAAAACTTGTTTCAGCAATGCCCTCATCGGGAAAAAAAGAAATAAAAAAAGCTTTCACTTGCTGTGAATGGGCCCGTTAGTTACGCTAGCTCTCGCCTGGAAATTTATTCTATTCTTCACGGAGCCCTAAATAGCATCTTTGAAGCTCGGGATCAGAGCGAGTGAGCTCTCCGATAACAGCCAACAAGCGTCTTTTTTCTCGCCGATCGGGATGGCTTGCCAGATACGAGCCTTGTCGAAGACATCCGCTTCCTGCGCGATCGCAATCGCTTGCAAAATAAAGATAACTCAAGCTCGTTACATCTACTGCTACCGCTTCTACAACTAATCATGGTTGTTACTTGACACGCGGCGATAACAAAAACACCATATTGGGCGCTAACGCACAGCACGCGCGAGAAAGATTACAGAACTACACCGCGTACTCCCAGAACATCCTGACAACATTGCGCGATACGATGTGTCGTGGTTCGCGGTTCCCGCACGCCACGCATTAGCCGGATTCTCTCCCACTTCACCGCTGCGAAGGCGATGACAGCATCAAGGTGCGCCACCTCCCCGCAGCCGCAGCGGCCGTATGATTTGAAAAATGCGTTCACAAAATATCGAGCAAGCGCTACCGCGACTTTCGTCGCCTTTCAATAAAGATACTGTGGATTTTCCCTGATGGGAGCACAATTTCCCTGAGTTTTCCCTGAGAATTTCCAGACTACCCAAAATCCCTGAGAATTCCCGGTTTTCCCGGTTTTCCCGGTCGGTAGACACCCTGGAGTTAATACATTTGCGACCGTAGTGGAGCTTGAAAGGCAGCTTTGCCGCAATACGGGGGTGTGAGGAGGTGAAGCATATTGAAAATCTAGGGATCACTTCTAAACTGACGTTGACTGTCTCTTGGCCCTAAGTTCGACCGTAACGGACCTTGAAAGGCAGCTTTGCCGCAATACGAGGGTGTGAGGAGGTGAAGCATATTGAAAATCTAGGGACCACTTCCAATCGACGTTTAATGTCTCTTGCCTAAGTTCGACCGTAACGGAGCTTGAAAGGCAGCTTTGCCGCAATACGGGGGTGTGATGAGGTGAAGCATATTGAAAATCTAGGGACCACTTTCAACCGGACTTTGTCTCTTGGCTAAGTTCGACCGTAACGGAGCTTGAAAGGCAGCTTTGCCGCAGTACGAGAGTGTAATGAGGTGAAGCATATTAAAAATCTGAAGGGGTCACTTTCAATCAGACGTTGACTGCATTTCTCTTTGGGAAGTTCGAATAGCAAACACTATTCGAAAAATATTCGAAATTTCGAATATTCGCACACCCCTAATATTTATCTAAATGCAGAGAAGACGACATTATGAGCGCACGCATAACTAGTGCGAACTGCAGCATTTACAGTCGATCCCGGATATATCGAACTCGAAGGGGATCGCGAAATAGTTCGATATATCGATAATTTGAAATATAAAATATGCGTATTTAAGGCTTATATTAATGCATTGCAGGTCTCGAAACAGTTTCCGGAATTCGTAACAAGCGCTAACTGACGTTTCGCTCGCAACTAGTATGCTAAATAACAATGTGGGAACTTCTTCTTTTGCAAGTTACCGCACTTTATTTCGCACGAAAATAGTCCGTAAACTTGTCTTGCTCCTTGCGCGCCGTCAAGTTCATCGTCATCCTAAATATCATTGAAGCTTTCCAAATAAGCAAATTCAGCACCTTCGGCCACAACAGCGGTGACCGACGCTGAACGCCGATGCAAGCTCTGGAGCGCGGTAAGAGGTCCTTTAGCGGCAGTGTTGACTTAGCGACGGCGTTGACATTTTCATAACCGCACAGGTCCACTTCCGCGGCACCAGCAACGTCAGCCTTGATCGCGGCATCGATGCAGTCAGAAACAGCGACGTCATCTGCACCGATGAAGTTGCTTGCTGTACTCCCGTCCGAGAGCGCGTCCGGAAATGCTAAGTTGCACATTTCACTGAGGCACCGTACGCCGTTGTCAGCGGTCATGACGCACCCAAAGTCGTCACCTGGCACCAAAGCCCGAAACATACGGTTCATGACGGTGCTTTGCTTGACGTCGCAGCAGTCATCATTTTATCGCTACGAGCGGGTCAATGTTTAGTTCGACTCCCGAATGAGGATGTGTCAGGAAAGAAGCGAGAAGTACACGAGTCCTCAAGCCGCAAGACACAACGCAGCACACAAACAACGAAGGAACAACGACAACAATAAGACATCTTGGCGATGGCGATGGCACTTGTAGCTTTGTAGCAAGCAGCCGCTGCTTTGGCGCGAAAAGCAAGAAAAAGCGTAGCCTCCGAGATGTGCATTTTATAACCGAAAACGCCAAAAATACGTCGCGATGTAGCGGATCTCGAAGGCCATGCTTTTCGGGCCCGCATGCTATCGTGTGCGAACAAACGGAAGGGAATGCGAACATTGCGACGAGACTGCCGAGTATCTCCGCATTCATCTCACTTTGGTGCCTTCTGCAATCAGCCCCTTTGAAAAACACTATGCACGCGCGTTACAACCTACTGATCGCGCATTAAACAAGCCGGTGCACTCGCAAGCGCTGCGCAACGAACCAAATCAACCAAATGCAACGACACCGCCTTTTCGTCACCTGCGCGCGAAGAGTGATCGGAACGTGACAGAACGCGACCGAAAATGACCAAAATTTGTTAGGAAAAATGCACTCCCTGGAGTTTGGCGCGGCGCAGCGTTCGATATATCGGATGTTTCGCTGTGCGGGAGTTCGATATACGTGTGCACCAGCCCTATACTTTTGCATGGGAAATTCAAGGGGATTTCTCAACTGTTCGATATAGCCAATAATTCGATATATCCGAGTTTGATATATCCGGGATCGACTGTATAATGCAAATAGTTGGTGTTCCACAGTTCTCTAGAGTATGGCAAATCAGTTTAATGGAAGCCCACTAGGAGGAGTAAACTTCTTGTAACACAATGCTACAAGGACATCCGTACAGATTTCTTTGTAGTGTCTCAGTGGTCGAAAACTTTGTCCTGGTTCAGGATTTGAACATGGGACCAACATTATTTTGGGGTGGCCACTCCACCATCAGAGAGCAGTGCAAGGGCAAATTAATTTACAAGCAGAGTTGCCAGATGCTGCCGAACTAGCAAGCAAATAGTCATCCCAAAAGAAGCCCCCTAAAAGCGGCGAGACTTTTGCGAAGAAGCCCGAATGAAGCGGAACTTTATTAATTTTCCCATTCTTAAAAATAGCTTTAATTATAATAAAAATGATTTCTAATACGAAGGGAAGGTAAAAAGAGAACAACTAATTATTTTTACAGAGAGAATATGTGCAACTATGAACAAAAGCACATCTTGAGGGTATTCTCCATGCTGTTAATTGCATGTTTGATAGTGCACAAAAAAACGTTACGTGTTGACTTCCTTGTGTATCTTTGATTTCAAAGCTCAACTACACAATATCCTCGACAAGCACACTACTAGTGAACGTGACGAGCACTAAAGTAACTGTATTTGCAGAAAAAACAAGAATATGATGATGATATGTGGTGTTTAATGGCGTAAGGGCCATTCGATGGCCAAAGAGCGCCAATCCATGAGACAAAGGATGTGAACAATGGTTGTGGTAAGTAGCTGTATAGGGGCCTTAAAATTACTCGCGCTAAAGGTGCGACAAGAATAGGCCCGAAACAGGAATAGGCCCGAAAAATGTGACAAGCAACTGGAAACTTTAACAAGCAATTCGATGCAAAAGAAGCCCAAATCCACTTATTACAAGCGGAACTGGCAAGTCTGTAGACAAGTGTCCCTGTGCTCTAAGCAGCAACAACAATAAAAAAAGAAGCACCATCCGTGCTAGCCCTTACCTTGGCGGCAGCCAGCTTTTGTTCGTTCTGTGCCAGCTTCTCCTCGAGTTCGACCAGCATTGCATCGCTCGACTTCATCTGTTCACTGTAGCTCGCGATGGACTTCTCCAGCTCCTGGATTTCCAAGTTGAGCCCTTCCACTTCCTACGCTCCGGAGCGAGAGAGTGGGAATGTGCGAGTGAGAATGACGATGATTAACGTAAGCCTAATCACCCATTTACTATCAATGATCGGACAGAGAGAGCACAGTCACCAAGGCAACTGACACCGAAGCAGGGGCGACAAGTGCTGCCATGTTCAAGAACATCATTTCTCAGCATAGGGTCATTCACCAAGTAACGCATTTTAGTGTAACATTTATAGACTACAAAAACCCGGTAGCGTATGGAGCCAATTCAGTGAGGACAATGTTATGTCTGACAATGCTATTAGCACACATGAACACAATAGAGAATTATAGTTCGTGCTTGGAAAAAAAAAGCAACTCTATTAGGTCATTTTTTTATGCTCCCGATCACTAATACGGCTACCAGAAAATTGCGCGAAA
Organism: Rhipicephalus sanguineus; assembly: GCF_013339695.2. Classification (NCBI taxonomy): domain Eukaryota; kingdom Metazoa; phylum Arthropoda; class Arachnida; order Ixodida; family Ixodidae; genus Rhipicephalus; species Rhipicephalus sanguineus. The sequence continues at coordinate 53,317,917 of NC_051184.2, forward strand.
TTTGAACGTTGAGGCTCTGCTGTACATAAACACTTTTCCAACAAGATACATTAACACAGTTTGTGTAAGGCACGAAATCCCAGTAGCATACGAAACATGCACCGTGCAAGCAATGTTATTTCTTTACCTAAAGAAACAACATTTAGATTTGCTTGCAAATACTATTTAATTAAAGCTGTCTGCCAAGTCTGGTACTGCTACAATACTGGCAGTAAATTGCAGAGGGAAAAAAAATTGCAGCCAGTTCCACACCGTGAAAACCATTGGACAGCTAGTGCACGAGTGTATGTGATCGATAGACTTGTGCGAATATTCGAGCATTTCGAATATTTGAACGAATAATACAGTATTCGAATTTAAATTATTGAAAATTTCGAAGTATTAGAAATGAACGAATAGGTGTATATTAGTCCGCTTGTAACCCCCTGTAAAGGTGGTTTTACTGCAGTGGAGCGGTGCTGCACCGTGAATACACCTTTCCAAAAAAAAAATTCGCACTGTCCGTTTGTAATTTCCTGTAAAGGTGGTTTCACTGCAGTGGAAGGGTGCTATGCCGTGAATACACCTTTCCAGAGAAAATCCGCACTGCCGCGAAGCCCCACTTCAAGGTTAAATAAACATATTACCCTCTCATCGATTCATCATTTTTTAAGTCTAAAAACTTGTTATACCGGCTTATACACTCCAAGTCAGGGGCGTAGCCAAGGGGGGGGGGGGGTACAACCCCCCCCCCCCCCCGAAATTTTTCAGTTTTGCTTGTGTATATATACACGCACACATACAAACACACGCACGAACATACATAAAGCATGGTTGAACACCCCCCCCCCCCCCCCGAAAAAAATTTCTGGCTACGCCCCTGCTCCAAGTGTAGTAAATTTTAAAATGTAACATATTTTACAGGTTATCACTTGCATTCTACTGAAAGCCAAATCCTGCTATTATTCAAAGTTGCTTCCACTTCCTTTGAACCAAAAAGAATGACATTTGCACATGCCTTGTCACATTGTTAAAAAAACGTTGTGCAGATTGGTTGGGTCATGACAAATATGCTCGTTTTTCTTTATAATATGCAATATATACTATTCGAATTCGACTGGAAATTATTCGACCAAAATCACTATTCGCTTCGAACCTAAAATTTAGTATTTGCACAAGCCTAGTGATCGAGCATCATTAACATCATTTCGTTTTATTTATTTATTCCCTCCCTCCTTTGGTTACATGACCTGCATGACGATGACTACTACTACTACAACTATTACTACTCCTCTACTACTACTACTACTACTACTACTACTACTACTACTACTACTACTACCCTCCCATTACTACTACTACAACTACTAATACTCCCCTACTACTACTACTACTACTACTACTACTACTACTACTACTGCTACTACTACTACTACGACTACTCCTCTATCATGTCATTTTGAGGCTACTCCTCCTACTACTACTATGATGATGACAGCACAGGGTACACTAAGACAGCTTTACTGTAAAAGATATTCCTCCTCACCAACCAGCATTTCCCACCCGTTTTTTGTCTCACCTGCTTCTTGGCAGTGGCCTTCTTGGCCGACTCGTCCGCCTTCTTCTTGCACTTGGAGATCTGCTGCTCGGCTGCCTTCAGCTCCCGGTCTCGAATGTTCTTGGCATCCTTGACCTTCTCCTCGAGGTCCTTGACGCGAGCAGAGGCCTTCTTCTGAGTCTCCTTGCAAGCCTGGAGCTTGGCCTTCGACTCCTCTGCAACCAACGAGAGCACGCAAAGCCTCGTTTTTGAAAGTTAAAACACGGCAAATAGATAAACCTGTCTCTTGATGCTTCGTCTTACAACTAAGCCATATCTCACCAACACCATGAACTGCAGCGAAAGCCCAAGTGTTGTGTCAATGAGCCAGAAAAGAGAATCGGAGTTGGAACCCTGTGCGTAATAACCAAATGGAAGGTACGTAGAAGGATTAGTTTCGTTCGGTGAGCAAGTCCTCCATCTTTTTATAGAACTTGCAGCCAAATTCTGCAAAGAATTTATTAATGCTTACCCTAGCCTTTGCTGCATTGAATAAACTTGGTGAGAAGACAGTGCAAAGGAATGAGCCAAATAAGTCGGACAGCTAAACCAAATGTGCCTTTTTAACATGTCATTTTGAGGCCACACCCCAACAGGCCGTACCTTGATCTACAGGTGCCAGGCTTAACATGGCCACATTAACTAAAGTAGTGTCACGTTCCACTTCAGGCGAGATACCCCCGGTGCCCCAAACGACGCAGTGTTTTGTCCCACTTTGATGCCAAGCTCAAATTTTAAGCATAGCACTGTAAATGCCGTACAAGATTTTGTTAAAAAAAACAAAAAAAAACAGAAATAAATCTCTGAGCCTTATGCTACCTCTCAACCGAACAACTTCTGCTGTTCAAGAATCGGCCACTACGATGAACCATTCTTTCCTTTCATTGTTCAGCATATGTTTGGTCAACGTATGCCAATACGAAGAATTTAAAAGAACCTGAGCTCGAAACACAAAGTCGTACAGTGTTTTGGAAAAACATGGACTCTGTTCTACGAATGTACCTCAATATACCCCGTACAAAAGCTATAGATGGGTTGACTGACAGGCTGAAAATACATGTGGATGGCTGCTGTACCCCATTTGAAAGGCCGCAGTGAGCCCCTTCAGCTTCATCTGGATGCACTCTTCTATCATACCTAAGCTGCGTGAAATGTACAACCCTCATGTATTCATAAAAGAGCACATTTCGTGGCTTTTGGGTGCCTCTTTAGTGCTGGCCTGATTAGTCGCCTATGCATTTGGCTGGCCTTTGACGCTGCCTCTTGACTGCAGCACCTCGCCTCTGTCCCTGCTGGGTTAACAAATCAACGCTGGAGTTTCTCGAGGCACCACAATGGAGGGCAGTGCATCAATTTCGTCTATTATTGGTTCTTGTACACAAGCACGTGAGCATTTTTGCATCATGCCTCGATTGATATTTGATAGCTGTAGCTACAAATCAAAACCACTCTCTTGTGCTCAGAAGCACAACACCGTGCTTCTACAACAGTATGTATACAACACAGTGGTCAATGTGCTACAGCAGTCATTGATGTCACGAACACTGCAAGACCCACCGATGGTTTGTTGGAGGGCCTGGTATTCCTGCAGAAGCTGGTGGTGTGTGCTCTGCTGGAGTCGACTCCGCAGCTGCTCCAACTCGGTCTCCTTCAAGTCCGACTCCTCTTTTAGCCGGTTGTACCTACGCAGATGGTCAACACACTCGCATTTGGTCTCATAAAGAGACAGCAATGATTCAAAACTGAAGATTTTTTTCTTTTTTGTGAATCCTCATGAAATGACCAGACTGTGGCTGCTTCTTCTGTTTTGTCGAATAGCTCACAGGAAGATAATGATATAATTATGCGCCTGATCGCACCTCACCATTCCAACACAACAGTTCAGTGCTCCAATCATAAGGACACAATCACATGCAATGCACGTTACATTAGAACGTTTAAGCCAGTGCACCTTATTGACATGTATACACCAGAGCACGCCTGTCTCGCACCCAGGCCGCCCAGGCTGCTGGCGAGCCGAGCGGATACTCTCGCACCCAGACGCCGGGCTGACCGGGCTGCCGAGGCGCGCGCCGGCTGCACTAAGTAAACAGGGCAAGCTGCAGTTCTGAAGCTTTAAAGTGCAAAAAAGTACCCGTTCACGCCGCTTCAGCGTATAAGAGCTCGTCTGGGCACTACTGCGTCGTCTTTGGATGCCGAAACAAGCAGCGCAACAAGAGGATAATAGCGTTGTCTGCGACGATTATACGACGCGCCACGGAAATAGTGCCGGTGCGGTATTTTCAGCTTCGCCGCGAGTGGATAACTGTGATTCAAGCAAAAAAACTAGGAGCCGAGTGAAAATGCTCGAGTAAGTACACTAAATGCGTGTATTCTGCAGTGTGGTGCCCACCTATTTCGTTTTGCGAACCTAATTTGCGTGACACGCAGCTGGGTTGAAGGCAGGCGCGAGCTTTGTGTGGGGGTGCACTTCATACCTTCGAGCGTTTCCTTTGACGAAAATGTAGTGCAAGGTAGTGCTTTCAAGCACAAGAAATCAGCATGCTTTGCCACTTTCAACGTAGTATTAAGCTTTAGTGCTTTTGATGGCATCCACGCCTTCGAGATTTCGTCTTCGAAAGGTAATAAATGGCACGATGCTCCTCAACAGCTGGCCAGAATTTCGTGCTTTCACTGCAGTGTTCGATGTCCCCAAATTTATTTGGACATGAGGCATCCAGCTGCACATAATACATATATTGGCACGTAAGTAAAGAGTACTCGCGCCAGTGTCCTTTACGTCGCAGGCGTAGCTAACCGGCTTAACTAAGAGTAGCACAGTTTCGCTTGTAAAGCACCATCGTTACAAGAATAAAATCGCGCAGGTAGATTCCAAAAGGGATCGCTGAACGATACTGCAGGTTATGCTCTCTGATAGCACGCTTTTGTGAGCAAGACGCATTATTGTAGGAGCGCTCGTGAAACAAAAATTACGTTCCGCGAAACTACCCGTAAAGCGTACTCTAATTATTACGCGATGAATGCTGAAATGATGAGCTTTCACAAAACTTTGTGCACAACTTGTAATATGGGGCAACAAAACATCGTTTCACTCTTTCGCGAGCTGCACTGCGATTACGATTCACGCGTACTACAGCGAGAACGTTTTTTTACAAATGTAACAGCGTACGTATCCGACGAGGTTGCTTCCGCAGCCCACTCAGCACGTACTGTATACATTGTGGACTTGCATGAGCAAGATGTTCTTGATGTTCCAATAAAATCAGCGAAAATGTCCAGGCCAGAAAAGACGCGAAACACGCTCTCCGACGGGCTGAGTTTCGGGAGTTTCACGTTTGCTCTGTGCGGCGTCTGCTAGCGTGGCAGCCCGCGCACGTTGTTTCCTCGCGTGTGCGATAGATGGCGCGACGCGCGATGCAAATATGGCGATGCGCATGGAATTCGCTGTGTTCTGGTCTATATGCTGGCCGGCATACATGTGCAAAGCTTGACATACATACCAGCCTGCGAACATAAAGATTCACAAAATTGTGTGTCTACACAGCAGGGGCGGCCAGTGTCATTTTAAAGCTTGTCCTGATCACATGCCTTTTTTGTGCATGCATAAGCACTTTTATTTTTATTAATGACAATTTACCATTAAATTCAACACACAAGCTAGCAAATTTGGAGCAGCATGAAGTGAAACAGTGAAAAAAAAATTAAAAATCATGATGGCTTTAGCAGCGCACTTGCTGTTGCCGATTTCACCTACTTTAGGATGTCGTCTGTGTGAGCTTTATCAAAGCAAGCACAGAACCACACTTCCAGCATTTACCTAGGAGAAGACCTTGAAAAGACGGTTTATAGACAAAAAGAAACTTCCAAATAATGATGATGGAACATCAGCAAGATTGTAAGACGAATGCCAGGTTAGAAAAGTTTTTAAAAAAATGTGCGAGGGTTGGCAGGTGGCAGGAGAGCTCACTTTTGCGCCACGGCCTGTATTCCGGCGAGCTCCTTGGAGATGTTCGCGTAGGCCTCCTCCCGAGATGCCAGTTCTGTGCGGTCTTTCCGGATCTGGGCGACCATTTCCAGCGTGCTGGGACCCTTGGGCTGTGCACCTGTGCCACATTGTGAGGATGCATCAAATTAACAAAAAACACGACTCTCCCATAAGAGCAGTGCACGTCTTGGCAGAAAAGGCCTGCAGGCCGGCATCCATAGACCTCCTCAAAAAGCCTTTAGGTACAGTAGAACCTTGTTCATACATGTTAAAAGAAAAAGAAAAAAAGAGAAAAAAATCCTATCTGGGAAAATGTACAAACGTACTATCCAGAAAATCTTACAATCCGGATTGAGAACAACATCGTGCAGTTGTGCGTCATAACGATGTCACAAATGTTGGCACCGAGAAATCGTACGAGGGAACACAGCAACGAGCCTCTACTGCAAAAAGAAAAAAAGAAAAAGAAAAGGGGGGCAAAGATATCGGCAGATGATTGCCAGTGTTGAGCAACGACTTCATGGTAGATCTGCGCAGAGCTGAGTGCCAGTGGTCTCCAAGGGTATAACAGCACGCGCGATAAAAGACATGCAGTGTTGGCGGAAGACCAAGTGACCTGATGAAACAAGAAAATCTGCAGGCACAAAGTCTAGATTACCTCTGTAACTGGCCCAGTTTTGATAACAGTCGTCAGTATCAACCGCACTTACGTTGTATCTGAAATTCCTAAACGTCGCAGCTAGAGCTGTGCGAATAGCAAAATTTTGGGTGCGAAGCGAATTCGAATATTGAAGTGTGAGTGCGAATCGAATAGAATATTTTTCGAATATTTCTCAAATATTTCTAGAGCATTTTTCGAATACTTCGAAGCTAAATTGCAGAAGAAAAAGTTAGAGAGGATTCCTAAGCATATTCTTATGAGACAGCAACATGAATGAAAGTGTTTCTTTTTGCTTGGTTGATGAAGCACTGGCGGGGTGGTGTTTCATAGTTGTCTTATCAAGGATGAGGCAATGTAGAGGCCGAATTCTATTTATGTACATGATTTGGTGCAACCAAAGTGTTGCCAACAACACTTTACACGTGATAGGCAAAGATGCCATTGCTTCAGCCTCTCCCCCTTTTTCAACTTCTGTGGAAGCCCAACTGATGTGGCGGACAAGGGTGTGCTCCCTTCAAGTCCGGAGTTCCAAATCTGCCTTGTAGACATCAATATATAAGAACATCTGAAATTTCGGATGCTAAAAAGCTTCGGCGTCCGATTTTTCGGACTTCCTGCCCAAATTTTAGGTCCAAAACAGCATTGAGCCCCCACCTCTGCCACATCTTTCATCTCCATGTTGGAACCAGCGTTTTCTTGAGTTAATACATTTGCGACCGTAGCGGAGCTTGAAAGGCAGCTCTCCCGCAATACCGGGGTGTGATGAGGTGAAGCATGTTGAAAATCTATGGACCACTTCTAATCGGATGTTGACTGTGTCTTGGCAAAGTTCGACCGTAACAAAGCTTAAAAGGCAGCTTTGCCGCAATACCGGAGTGTGATGAGGTGAAGCACATTGAAAATCTGGAGACCACTTCCAATCGGACGTTGATTGTCTCTTGACAAAGTTCGACCGTAACGGAGCTTGAAAGGCAGCTTTGCCGCATTACGAGGGTATGATGAGGTGAAGCATATTGAAAATCTAGGGACCACTTCTAATCGGACGTTGACTGTGCCTTGGCAAAGTTCGACCGTAACGGAGCTTGAAAGGCAGCTTTGCCGCAATACGAGAGTGTAATGGGGTGAAGCATATTAAAAATCTGAAGGGGTCGCTTTCAATCGGACGTTGACTGTATTTGTTTTTGGGAAGTTCGAATAGCTCGAATAGTAAAATTCCAGTGCGAATCGAATCGAATAGCAAACACTATTCGAAAAATATTCGAAATTCCGAGTATTCGCACACCCCTAGTCGCAGCCCATTCCATAGTGCAAAGACATACCTAATGAAGTTGCGCACAGGTTTCAGTTGTGCTGTACGCTAATGAATGACATCCACGCAAAGTAAAGGGGAAAGAGCCAAAGAAAACTGTCTTAAATATTAGTGAGCTGGATCAAACTTCACGACTGTGACTGGCTCCTTCACGCAAGCTGCAGAAGCGAGCCAATCACTGTTGAAAAATATGATCCTGCTCCATCAGCAGTACACTCGATCAACAGTACACTGACACCGGTACTAATTTAAGAATCAATATTGACAACTCTCAAACAATGAATAAAATCACCCACAAGGAAAAACCAAGACACAGTGTCTCTGAGTACTTTCCCTCGGCACCAAGAAGGCCTCAACAAATCCAAATGTCGTCACTACAGGTGCACACAAAAATACAATGAATAAACAAGATTCAAACCTCCAGAGATGACACCAGAGGGGTCGAAAGAGGCCCCATCGAACGAGACTGTCCGCTTCTGCACGCCGTTGTCGAACGCCACAATGCGGGCGTCGTCAATCTTTGTTGTAACCAGCGTGGTACCAAACACAAACTTCATGGCGGGCGCCAGGTGTGGTGGGTAGTCAACGAGGGACAGCGCTGAGAACACGTTGTCTCGGCCAACCTAGAAAACAGTTTCATTGTATTCCTTCAAGTCAAATGTCCCTGTGCGCAGTAATATGAACAAAAAGATGTAAGCGAAAGCCTCACTGCAAGAAAGACGTCTATGAAAGGGCTTGCAACATGAAGTGTCACATCTCCCCCATGCTACGTGTCACGCAAGGTGTCGTTGCCCAAAAGCTGTCACTTTGAAAGCGTGCACTGACAATGCGATTATTTTTTGCTACAGTGATTCGTGGTGCCATCTATCATGCAGATAGCAAATGAATTAATGTTAAAATGGGCTGAAATGAGACACCCAGAAACAGAAAGATGAAGTTTATACAAACACCCACTGTGCCTACACTGGATCAAGCATTGCACTAGAGGCACCAGTAGAAACAAGTGCTGAAATTCCCTCTGGAATTTTAAACATGAAACTCCACGCCCCTAATTTGGATAAAGTGACACTAGCATCGGCATGTTTTGGCTGCAAGTATTGCTCACAAGTCTGAATCACACATACCAGGCTCTGGGCCCGTTTGATCACTTGAGGTTCAACGTCGCGCCCTGTGATCTTGTTCAGCGGGATGATGGTCACACGGCGCTTGAGACGACCATTCTTCAACAGCAGCTTGCCAGTCTCCTCGTTGTCGACCACAATGTTGAAGAGCTGTGTTGCACATGAAATCACAGTTAAACTACGATTCAATTCAAATCAACAATGTTAGAGAATAAATCTAGTTAAGGGGGCCCTGCAACACCTTTTTCAGCATGGTCAGAAACGCTGCCAATCGATAGTTGAGACTCCTAAGAACATGCGAGCCAAACATTATAGTGCAGCACGCGACCTGGAATTCAGTATTCTCAAAATCGCTCCCTCTTCTCTTGACAAATGATGCCATAGACCCAAAGTCTATGGCCATTGGCTGATTGGAGCATCGTGAGCTGCATAGCTAGGGCGGCCCCCGCGAGATGCCGCCACGTGCCCGCATACTCACTCGCGATCACTCTGAAAGTAAATCGCACGTTAGAAGAAAAAAAAAAGTCAGTTTCACCGCAAGGGAAAAGCAATGAATGCGATAGCAACAAATTGTAATGTTACACGAAGTGAGGCTGGCCGCTAACTCTTTTGGATCTGATCTGGCGTAACTCTACAAAATGCTGGTGTAAGAGAATACGGCCGCTCCAGGGAGAGAAGCTCTTTCCGCACAGTCTTCGCATTGAGAGCGCAGCGCATAGAATGGTATACGAGCCACTCGTTGATGGCTGCCGAGATAGCACACGCGCCGTTATAATGAAAGTTCAAAGTTGCTGCTCAAGTGATACCCCCCCCCTCGCTTGCGTCTTTTCATGCTCGTTCAAGACGGGCGGGGCGTTTCCTCTCTGCTTCGACGGCAGGCCTCTCAGGCAGAGTGATGTTATCGTAACATCATAATCACTCATAATCATCATATTGTAACGTCATAACATCACTCCCAGGTGGAGTGATGTTATCGCATGTGCCCTCCGAGCAACGGAGATGGGCTGGCTAATTTGGTCTCTGCTTCAGCCGTGTTCGTCACCCCTGCTCGCGCACTTTTACCCGCGGAAGAACATACGATGCTCGGTAGGATGCTATCATTTGGACTTAATACGGGACATGACGACGACGACGATGGCAAAAACCAGTCGAGAGTGTCCATATAATTGCTATCGCAATAAAAAGAAAAGAAAGTGCTCAAAGTCATGACGCGCGCTGACAAACGAACGTAGCTTATTGCACCCTTGTAATCCCCAAGGTAGCTTTCAGCAGACTGGCTGATACTAAAGGAGAGAGAAAGCACTTGAAGCGCGCAACAAATCTCTAACTCTGCTCCTACTTGACGGATCGAAAAATTTTTGCAGCAATCGATTCGTGAGGATATAAACTCCGAAAATGAGGTCATTTATTAGGCTTGTGCAAATAGTAAATTTTAGGTTCGAAGCGAATAGTGATTTGGTCGAATATTTTCAAATCGAATTCGAATAGTATGTATTACATATAAAGAAAAATGACTTTCGGTAGACTGCAAATGATAACCTGCAAAATATGTCACGTTTTAAAATTTACTATACTTAGAGCATACAAGCCAGTATAACAAGCTTTTAAACTTAAAAACTGATGAATCGATGAGAGGGTAATATGTTTATTTAACCTTGAAGTGGGGCTTCACGGCAGTGCGAATTCTTTCCTAAAAAGGTGTATACACAGTACAGCACCCCTCCACTGCACTGAAACCACCTTTACAAGGGGGGTTACATGCGGACTAATTACACCTATTCACTAATATAGGCACTCCTATTTGTTCATTTCGAATACTTCGAAATTTCCAATAATTTAAATTTTAATCGAAGCGAATTCAAATACTACTGTAATATTCGTTCGAATATTCGAAATGCTCGAATATTTGCACAAGCCTACATTTGACGATTACTTGGAAAAGTGTTGCAGGGCCCCTTAAGGAAAAAAAAACGGGCCGGCCACTCACCTTGCCCCCAGCAGCCATCTCGAGAGCACGGGTAGCACGCTGGTCCTTCACTTGGAACAAGTCACAGACAAGGCCGTAGACTTTCCGTCGGTCAAAGTTTCGCACGGGGTCTGTGTAATGGAACGACAGGTGCTGGTTCCTGCGTGAGGCAATGAGAGAAAAACCATGGTCCATGTGAAACAAAATTTATATTGCAACGTTTGACACCCTGAAACAGCACGGTAGGTTAATCTCTAGGCTTGTGCAAAAATTCATATTCTAATTCAAAATGAAGTTGAGGATAATCGTAATTAATATCGAACAATGGCGAAGTAAATATTTTGAATAGTGGGGATCGCACATAACTTTGATGCAAGTGCCTGATATGGTCAAATGTTTAAAAAGCTGGTCCATAACTTGCCGAAAGAAAACAGTTTAATCTATGGAGGCAGTTTATTTTCAAAGTTTCCTTATTCACATGATTAACTGTATGCCATTGTTCCTGCAGGTTATAAATGTAAATTTTTCTCCGAGCCTCTTGTCATTGGGGGTTGTAGGTTATACACTGTACAATATGGTAGATTTAAAGGCTACCATAATTTGTACTTATCATTTAAGCTAAAACAAAAGAGGAAAGAAGAAGGAAAAAAAAAGAAGAGAAAAGTGCAGAAATTTGCAGACTTCCTTTACATCAAAATCCTGGACAAACAACCATCGCTATATTGAGGTTAAAAAGACACCGTACCATATTCTATAAACACAAAGTTGAGAAAGTTAAATACTTTGTTATATTGAAGTTTGTTATATCGAAGTTTCATGGCAATGCCTTTGTCCCTGAGAGCACAAAGTAAGGAGTATTCAAGAAGAGGTATCTGTCAGGTTACAACGACATGCAAGGGTGCGGAGGTAATGTCACGGCTGGGTGAGCAGTCAATGCAAGTTTGGTCACAGAACAACCTGCTTCATTCTCATTTTTACATAATTTTCTACGTACATAACGGCACACAAAAAATTTCGATACCATCGCACGTCCTGCAGATTTTCCAACATTGCAATCAGTAATGTGAAGAACCAGGCATTTCAGCTTCAATTATTACTGAATACAGTCGAGTCCACTTATAACGATACCATTTATAGCAATGTATCGGATATAACGATGAAGAGCGATGGCACCGTGCACTTTTGTATGCTTTCTATGGTAAAATAAACTGCTTATTACGATGCTCCAGTGCCGCGACATCGGATATAGCGATTGAATCCGGCTACAGCGCGCGCCTGAAAATGGCTCTCCGCGCCGCGGAGATGTGCCACGATGCGCATCGCACCCCGTCCACCCCCTCAGAAAACAAGTCAACTGCGCTGCTTACGAGGAAGCGAGAGGAAACGGAGCTTTCCTTCCAAACTCCCCTCCCGGAGCCGCTGCTTTGGCCTCGTCCGTGCGCCTGGTCGCACCAACGTTGGCTCGCACCACTCGCTTGCTCACTCGCCTGGTGTGTACACCGTGCTTTGACTGTCTTTCTCCACAATTGCCTCCGTTTTATGTTTCGCCACTGGACGAAGATGCGTCGGGTCTGGACGACTTTCGTCATGCAGACGACGTTGTGGAAACGTCCAAGTGCCTTAGTGATGAGGCGATCGTTGCGCGTATATGTGCTGCGGACAGAGGTGAGAGCGAGGACTCCGACGATGCGGTTGAGCAGCCTACCCAAGCATTTTTTTTCTCAACCCGCTTATAACAATTATTGGTTATAACGATGGCATTTTCTTGGCACTTAGATATCAATATAAGTGGACTCGACTGTATTGCACAAACTGCGTGCCGCACTGCTCTTAAAGCCAGCCATCAGCAGCGATCCCTGAAAAGGAGACACCTGCCGACAAATTGTCACTGAATGGCTTTGAAGGAACGAGCATCTGCAGAGAGCACATTGCGCGCGCTATGCCTCGTTCGTGAGTCCACTAAGCATGACAGATAGACAGACGGCACCACGCCATTGTTGAGGAACCCGAGCAAGCGCAGTTTTGCCTCCTTAATAATTCTTGCTCTGCACATTCGGGAGAAATAACCAAGGCCAAGTTGCTCACCTCGCCTCGAAGATGTCGACGTTCTGTCGCAAGCCATGAATCTCCCGCTGCAACTGCTGCTTCTGGCTCAGAAGGTTCTCCTCACGGCCTTCTTCGTAGTTGAGCTTGCTCAGCTGGGCCTACGAGGACAGAAACAAGAAAACATGCACTACGTTTAAAACTTTTGCAAACACAAACCAATAAACTAAATTAAATGTCCCAAGTCTCTCTGCTCTGACAGAGAGGTTTGAACAACTGGTACTGGAGAATAATGACTGGTTAAAATTTTTTGTGGACCTCTGCTACTCGAATAGAAATTTATAGGGTATTCAAGATTGCCAAACATACATTTCTGCTCGAACATGAGGGATAACTAATTGCAGCATTAGAGAAGCAGTCTGTTCCTAATGGTTCTTTTACGCAAAGGCTGCAGTTGTTAGGCAGGTAAACCAGCTTCTAAACAAATATACGGGGCTGATAACTCCTTTAATAACATCCCAACATCAAATGATAATGTGTCACGCCCTTAAGGCACCCCATATACGCGAAAATGCACTCGACAGCAACGAGCGACGCGACATAGATCACCTTCGCACAAGCGGTCGTTTGGATGGGCAAGCCCCATTCACGCAACGGCTTCTGTGAGCGATCTCCACTGTTGCTGGCATGAGGGCGTTAACTCGTACCAAAAGTGGCCCGCTGTTACAGTATTATTTACAGTATTACAATATTACAGTATTTGAATTCGCTTCGAAACGAATTTAAATTATTTTAAATTTCGAAGTATTCGAAATTAACTAACACACATATATAAACTAGATGTAACCCCCTGTAAAGGTGGTTTCACTGCAGTGCACGGGTGCCATGCCGTGAATACATACACTTACCCAGGGGAAATCCACACCGCCGCAAAGCCTCACTTCAAGGTTAAATGAACAAATTACCCTCACATTGATTCATCATCGATTCAACCTAAAATTTACTACTCGCATAAGCCTAAAAATTAAGGGGGGAAGAGGCACTTTGACATGAAGCATATTTTTATTTAAGTTAGGATGATGAAAACTTTGGTGATCATGTATTTACATGTGTAAATATCAAATATGAACTCAGTTTTTATGTAGCCCTTACAACTATTTTTTTAAATTAATCATTCATTAAAATTTCGTTTGATTGCCTTTTTAATAAATTGGCTACTCTGATCCTGCTGAATTAAATGTCATTGCATTCTACAGTTATCAAAGAGTGCAAAAAGCAAATTTTATGGTTCTAGCTTTCCTACAACAAAAGTTATGAAGCTTCAAAGTTCGCCATTCGATTACCGAGAAAATATATTTTTGTTATTTCCTCTCTTGTAAACATTTACGCTTTTCTATAGTAACATATGGCACTTTGTTGCACTCACTAAACATCCAGCTTTTCAGTAATACAAAAATGATCAAAATCGAGTGTACCAAATCTGAGAAACGCCCATTAAAGGCCAACTCCGGCGATTTTTCGAGGTCGATGGATCTAAATGAAATTTGCTGGGTACGTTCCTTTGCACGTTTCAGTCATTTATGCCAAATTACAGGCTTGAGACATGCGCAGATTGTTTTCAAATGAATTTTAAAGATTGCCTGCAAACGCACTCCTGGCTTCCCACAATTATTGGCAACATTGCGTCTGTGACGTCAGTGTTGGCAAGGCGGCGGAAGTGACGCAGCCGAGGGCACCGCTAACTTCGGCGCTTAGGCCGCTACAGCGAGCGTCTTCTGTGCACAAGGCGACAGACAGCGTTGGTTTGGCCGGCGCTTCGCTGGTCGTCCCGGCTGTCACAGTTTCCATACTCCCGTCGGCGTGACCGGCATGCCTTGCACGACTTCCGGTTCGTTCGTAACAACGTCTACGTCATACGTAGACAGCACACTCGGTTGGGTTTCGGTTTCGGTGTTGCGCTTTTTTGCTTATTTAAAATTATTCTCCCATTTGCCGAGTATTTCTGCTATCGGGCCCGTAACAGGGGCGTCTCAGGAACATAAAAGCACCATTACTTTGACATGGCCAAAAAATCGCCGGAGTTGGCCTTTAAGGGGGGAGGTGGCGATCGAAAAAAACTTTTTTGTTTGTTGACCTAGAGTAATGAAATTTGGCAGGCACACTGAAGAGTGTCTCGAATAGCTATATATGAAGTTTCGTTGCGATATCTCGAGTAGTTTTCAAATTACACTATGTTACATAATTTGATGACATACTCTGCTGGTGAAAAGCTTAGCATTGTAACAAAACATGCCAGGAAGGTCCAAGTGGTTTTGATCTTTACTCAAAAGAACACTACACAGGATGACATTATTAAAAATTGTCTATTCCTTTTAGTTTTTTTAAAAATAACATCCCCATCAGCTTCATGTATTGCATCAGAACTTCTCATGCACTAATTATCACATACAAAAAAACCTATGCCCTAAGCAAGGTAAATAATAATGTCATCCTGTCAACAAGACTTCAAGGATTAAAAGAAAAAAAAACGGAATCAAAATCTGTGTAGTAGTTGCTAAGATATCTGCTCCACGAGCTGAGCAACATGCCAAAAAAACAGTATTGAGAAAACTGCGTTTAAAGTTTGGCCTTCTCTAAAACACCTAAAGATTGTGGTCTTTGGTTTTTTTTATGGCGTTTCACTTCTTGGACATGTGGCCTTTCTCCAGTGTGCCTTTGTTCTTTTTTCATAAGCTCCTTCTTTTTTTGATCTACAAAAAACCAGTATGGATTTCAAACCAAGTTCTCTGTATGGAGGAGTGGTGTGATAGACATGACAGAAAAGAAGATATTGCAATCTAATAAGGCCATATACTGAAATAATTACACATGTTTCTTTATTTATGCTGTCATTATCATAATTATGTCTTGCTTATTGATTACAATTAATCATTGAATATTTTTTATAAAGAGAGAGGTTTGTTGTGACAGAAAATGGCTCACACCATGATAGCCGATGCCTTCGTTCCAAATAACAAACAGTTATGGCCAAGACGTTAGTGGCACAGGGATTTTTGAGCAGTTTATTCAGTGACGCAAGTCGGGCAGATAAAAATTCGTCCCCGTGCTTCATACACGTTCTTTTGCCACTCTCGCGTATGAAACGTATTATCATTCGGCCGATCGCGGCAACGCTAGTCTACGAGGCTTTCATTGTTTCAGAACATTCATAAACGCCTGCGGCGATACCAAGCACGGCTCCAAGCGCGTCTAAATTACATCACTAGTGCTTATTGACAGCACTCTGACCGCGAAGTGCTCGGCCGCGGGGTCCGTGGAGCCGGCGCGTGATGTGCTTGGTGGCGGCGTTCGGTGACGATTCGCGAATGCGAAGCTACGATGACGATCCGCCCATCCGCGGTTCCGAAATGCCGGCGAGCAATGTGCTTCTTCGCTTGCGCGTTGTTCTTGCCCGCAAGGTTCGAGGTTCGTCTCGCTAAACGGCGCCGTGAGCGGAGTTAGGCCTAGTGACAACTCCGAGCAGTAGGTGCGCAGGCCGTGGTGCCCGTTGCTTCGAAGTGCGTAATGCGTGGTCGTGAGTAGTAAGAGTTGTCCCGCGATGGCCTTCGTCACGATGTCAGAAGTGCTGATAAGCAGAAATCAAAACATCTAACCGCGAATCCGACGCTGAAGTCAACGTTAGAGTCGGTCCGAGACTCGCGTTTGCGATGTTCGCTAGGAGCACGGCGCACCATCGTAATCAGATCGAACTTCCTCTTGCAGCTCCAAACTAAAGCGTAATTATATTCTAAGTGATCGTCGAGCCGTGAACACAGAACAATTGCGAACGTGTCACGAAGTAGCGCGATTCTCGACAGCCGTGAACTCGCGACGTGCAATCGGCAGACGATCTCCCGGAGCGAGCATCGGACCAATGGCGAGCTGAGCTGGGGCAACATGGCGGACGCGGCCAATCGGAGGCCTCGGAACGACTCTCCTGCGTTTGCTTTTTGTGCGCTTCTTTCTGAATGGAGGAGCCCGCTGAAGCGGGGAATTTGAACACGGAGAGATGCCCTTTCGAACAAGCCCAAGAAGTTGGTTCGCGGTCACGCCATCGCGGAGCTACAATTTTTTGAAAATCGCTCTTTTTTTTGCGATTTCCACAATAATTTTCGCCACCTCGGAGGGCAAAACAAACTTTTCGAAGCACTTCTGGGTGGTTTTCAGTGCAGATATTTTGGAATCAGATAGAAAAAGGGTTCCAGAAACTGAAAACTTGATTTTCAGAAAATCGATTTTTTTGCCATTTTTCGCGATACGAAAGCCGCGTCCCCCCTTAACATACAAGGTCTAGACTCGCTTTCGCAGCAGTCGTGCCCAAAATCCCACCACCCAAAAGTACTGGTCAAATTTCCTGCTGTGCCTCGAGAATGTAAATCGGAGCTGCCATCGTACCCGTATCGCATTGAGCTCTTTCTCGATGCTGCGGTTGTTGGCCTCGTCCTTCTGGTAGCTGGCCTCGGTCTTCTTGCACTCGGCCTGCTTCTTCTTGGCCTCTTCCTGCGAGTGCTTGAGCCGCATCTCCGTCTGCCGGCTCTCGGTCTCGGCCTCCGCAATGTCGCTCTTGGCAGCTGCACAGTGAACAGCAATAATTATTGAGGAGGTGTAATGCCCCAAAACCACGATATAATCATGACGTGCACCTGAATCTAAGCACACAAGCCTCTATAATTTTGCCTGCCTCCATCCAATGTGGCCGCGGTGGCCAGGATTCGATCCCATGACCTTCGGGTCAGCAGTTGAGCACCATAACCACTAGACTACCGCGGCAGGTGCTGCACAATGCAGGTCGAATAACACGCGAGTGTCAGAAACACAAGCTTGTGCTCCTTTTTGGCTTGCGCAGTAACGCATAGGCCAGAATTAGGGGTAAGCGAATAGCGAATTCTGAGGATGTATGGAATACGAATCAAACAGCGTCAGAAGAGAATCGAATGTTGAATACTTCTCAAATAGTTTTCGAGTACTGAATGCCAGTTTTAGCAACCAATACAAAGTTACATTTACGTCCCTAGTATCCATAAATTTACTATTACAACCACAAATGGATCATCAGAAGAATTAAGAAGACTGTCTGCAAGCACGTAAGTTGGCAGCCGGTAAAATCTGGCTCCCCGAGTGACATACCTACAGCACTACGCAAGCCTTCATGTTCGGCTGCACTCTGAAATGTGCTGACCCCCATTGCACGCTCACGTTGTATCATCATGCCTACCCACTAGGGTCTCGATGCAGAGACTGGCAGTATTGAAAAACAAACATACGTGGCACCCCTGTAGTTGAAGCATACAATGCCACGTACCCCTCAACTGTTCGGCAAGTGTGGCCTCCTCTCCCTCGGCATTGCTCGCGAGACCAGCGCTGACCGCCTGGAAGTGCTTGTGGGCCGCGGCCATGGCCTCGGCGTCCTTCTCGCTCTCCTCGGCCAGCTGGACGAGTGTTTCCTGCAACTTCACCACCTGCTTCTCCTTGCTCGCAATGGTGGCCTTGTCCTGGCGATGAGGAAGAAGAGGAAAGACATACGTGATAATACTCCGTACTGGATGCACAATAACAGGAGGACTAGAAGAAGACACCGTTAACAGAGGCTCAAACCCTCAATTAATTCATTTCTAGAAAAACCGTTACTCGTAAGTTTTATCATTTCAGGAATCGCCCAGTGGTACGAAAAGAAGACACAGAAAATTGAAACTGCAAAAAAAAAGAGAGAGAGAGTAATTGCAAATTAACAAGGAATCCCCACCAATCCACGCTAGACTTCTCATTGTCGTTACCTAAACAAAGACACGCAACAAAGTTGAATCTTTGCAAACCGGTGATCTTGTCCTTTCCCAGAGCAAGCAGAACTGAGGTTAATGCTCGACAAACTTTACTTTAACCGCGTTCGACCACGGTACATTTTTTCATTATTTCTCGAGTCTCACCTATACCACTTCTTCACTAGCACCCAGGATTGTATCAGGCCAACAATGTGCACTTCATGTTTTATAATCAGTAATGTCCCGCTCGACGGCAACAAAGGTTACACATACAGCTGCTACAGCGTATACACTGGTAGATTCCACGTGCCAAATCGAGCAGCGTACCTCGTCGACGCTCTTCTGGAGACCAGTGCGTGTCTTGTGCTCCTCCTTGATGCGCCCCTTGCTGAACTGCAAGTCTGAGTTGGCCTTGGTCTCCTCCAGTTGGCATTCCTTCAGGCGACGCTCCAGGGTCTCCAGCTTGTCACCCGTCTCCTAAGATTAAAGAGCGTGCCCGTCACGTCGAGACGCACAACCGAAAACCACACTGACATCACCACATCGCAGTGCCTCTGCGATGTGTTATTTCTATCCAGCAAAACCTCGTCAATACGTACGTGCCGGGAATGAGGCATAACTACGCACTGAACGGTAGTACGCATTAGCCAGCAAGTACAAATTTGCATATTCTGACGTGCGCCGTCCCCGCAATCGCACGGAATTCGGAATCGCTGATTAACCAATCTCTGCAATTCTAGACAAGATGGAAGACCTTTTGCGGAGCATTTTGGCGTCGGCAAATTCAGCGGCGCAGTTAACTTTTATGGCACAAAGGGTTATCGCGGTACGCAGGGTACGCACTAATCAGTAAGCATAGGACGAACCACTACAGCCTAAGTGGTCAGCAAATGCATTAGGCTCTATGCGACTCGATCGGGGATTCGTTGCAACTACGTCTTAACCGTTAGTACGTTTAAAGCAGGTACACTCAAACCTCAATATAACGAACACAATGAAGAATAGTCTTGTCATAGATACAGTGTTACAGATACACGTTTATAACGAATTTTTGGATATAATGAAGTTATTTTCGTGGCAGATGTGACTTTGTTATAATGAGGTTTGAGTGTACATATTAATGAGATTTGATTGTATAATGCGCAAGCATTCTTAACGCTGGCCAGTGTTGGTTGATGACGGTCCTCCATTTCACTACTCAGCCAAAGAATGCGCCGCTCCCCTCAATACCTGCCATGTTTCTAATGAGGTGTTCGGCAACTATACACAACCCGATTCTGGAGAGATTACAGAGGAGTTATGGATTCAAGATGTAGCGTTGAAAAGCTACTAAAAAAAATTACAGCATATCCACGGGTGAATGATGAAGAGCTTGGGCGAAGCTCCTGAAGCAATCATGGTCTCGGGATCCGCTTCTCGTTGAGCCCGTTTCGCAGTGGCGTCCTTGGCGCGCACCGTCTCGGGATCCGCCTGGCTGCCGCCAAGCAAGCGCGGCGCCAGGCGGATCTCGAGGCGGTGCGCGCCCGCGAGGCCGCCGCCAAGTGCGCGCGGCGCCAGGCGGCAGCTCCTTGCGCTCGCACCTCGTGATCCTGCCGACGAGCACGAGACACAGCGGCCTTCTGCACCCGGCTCTCCTCGTCGTCCATGGTCCGCCAAGCAGCACGATCCGGCAAGCGCGCGCCTCCACGTACAGCAACGATCAAGGAGAATGAGAGATAACAGGTGCAGCAGCCAATCTGAGAGCAGCGGCACCTATAACGCCATCTAGCGTGCATTCACCCAACCGCCATATTGCACACATCTCTATGGGACAGTGCCATCTAGTATATCGTCACCCAACTGCAGTTTGCATGCATCTCTATGGGACAGCGCCCCCTATTGTATGATAAGGGAACACTACGGGGTATGCCGGATGGATCGACAATCGACAACCGACCAGGTCTCGCTATAAGGAGCTTCGCTTCTAAAAGGGACACGGAAATCGTCCACCGCTGTGCCCTTCACAAAGAGCAAAACACGCAATCCCTTACCTCGTCCTTCTTACGCTCCATGGCTGCAATGAGCTTGCTCATTTCCTTGGTCTTGGCCTGCAGCTCTTCGACGGAGGCCTTGGACTGCTCGACGGTCGCCTTCATCTTCTCCAGCTTTTCCTTCGAGGTCCGACTGAGCTCCTGCACATGAAGGGCGGAAGAGCAAAATTGTGTGCATGCAAATACACGTGTGCCGCGTGAACTTGTGTACCGATGCAAAGATACTTTAAAATTTTCACTCGCAACTGAATTTCTGGTTGTTCTGCCCACTGCTGGGATAGAATTTGAGAGCTAGACCAACATCAGGAAGCAATTTCAATACTTACGGCAAAACTTGTCTTCGTCCCGAGTTTAAAAGCTGTAAGTGGCAAGTGTTAACTTTGACTGCCCGGAACAGCTCTTCACACTTACAGCATGTTACAAATCGTAGCATCTCGATTTTCTGTTCGAGAATCTTCGTAAGGCAGCACAGACAAAAATAATGCTGGTGGCGACGCCGGATTAAAGTTCTCGTAACGGTTCGCAGTGATGTCATGGATTTTAATGGCTGATGTCCATTATTATCAGAGCTTTATTAGCTGAGGCAAAAGAACAAGAAAAAAAGTCTCACGTTTCTGAAGTCATTGGCTAAAAATATATTTATAATCGAAGCTGTATAAATTTATGTATATAGAATTCTACAACAGTTTGCTATTTGATAAATACATGGCATACAGATAAAACCACAGTTGTAACATCACTAAGTAAAGACAGAATCCCTCAATGCACAATTCTTGCCTAAGCAAGAAGCGTGAAGGCTAGGACCTAATTTTCTATATCAGCGGTTCCCGATTCATCAAAACTGAAATTATACTTTGTAATAATGGCAGCTATGCATATCGATGTCTATGTAACTGTCTGCAGCGAGTATTTTAACTTTGCTTTTCTTCTAAAGAAAGAGCGCAGAAAAAGATTCGAAGTGTGACATGTTTCGTGTCACTCCTTGTAGTGTGGTCTGCATGTGTCCGCTTGACCTACTTATTAAAGCCTAAAGTCCGCATTAACGTCACGCTTCTTACGACCACTCTGAGCAACTTTTGAAACAATCACTTCTGTGTCATGAAATGCCACGGTCTTCTTCACTGCCATTTTGCCACTGAGCACAGAGACGAAAATGCTGGCCATGCAACACAGTTGGTGTTGCATGGCCAGCAGTGGGGCATTCATGCCAAATTGATAACACTGGCCAGCCATCGGTGGACCAGGTAAGACAGGCTGTTTCTGATGCCCCTGTTCATCTTTAATGCACAGTACTACGCAGTAAGCCTTCTCTGTGGCTTTACTACAAATATTTTTTGTGCATTAAAAAATTACGCAGCTTCATGAGCAAGGTAACTACGGCAATTTGCAAATCCACTGTGCATTAATAATGTGATTCACATGCAGGTAAGTACGATAAACAAATGGAATTCGCTAGCAAAAATGCCTGCTTGTTGCAGATGCGCAAATAATAACAGACACAGAGTCAAGGGGTGTCTGTGTGCGGACTTGGTTACGTGACGTGCAATAGACACTGACCTCAGTCTTGACATACTGCCACGCGACGTACAACTTTGTCAGGTGATCCAGCTCTCGCGACACCTTGGTGTAGTCCAGGTACGCTTGCCTCTCCTCTTTCAGCTTGTTCAGGGTGGGCGTGATCTCTTCGTTCAGCACCTGAAGCGCCATCGCACAAACGAAACGCGGGGCACAACGTGAAACTTCGCAAAGAGGCATCAAAAATCGCTTCTGGATCGGCAAGTTTCCCGATTTTCTGAACTGCTAGTCTTGATACCGCCAAATTAACTGCTAGTCTTGATAATGTCAAATTAATTTAATTTCTTCTAGTCAGCCCTGATTCACCTACAGTAGTGCTACGGCCTCTGATGGTGGCTTAGAACACAAGTGTGGTGGGATTCGACAACACGGCACCACCCCTGAACGTTGCGAGCATGTTAAGCAATATATATGCTTGTCACAAATGTATGATTAGCGCTGGTGGCTGGTAATAACATCACAGTAACCAGTAATACTATTGCAGCACAGAACAGTAGTGGCCATGAATAGGAAGACAATGAAAACATCAGACTGTTTGCAATTTCTGGCCGACAAAGAGCTCAAGAAAGAGCGATAGATGCTTCGCCAATTGGCAAGGTTGGCTAAGACAAGTGTTTGTTTCATTGATGAAACACAGGAATAATGAGAATAGTGTGACAGGATAAAGTAAGCACTGAGGATCTTGGAGGATTTAAGAAGGCTCGTTACTTTTTTTTGACCCAGTCATAAATTGAGTTGGCACATTCGACTATAGGTCTCACAACAATTTACGCATTCGGGGCTATAGGAATTTGCACTTTGATTCCCCCACCACTCCTAACACGTCAACTTTTGTAAATTTTGCAGAAAGAATAAGAAGGTAATATGGGTTAGAACGCAGTAAATATGGTAACCGTCTGTACCGTCTTCCTGTGTCATCCACGACTACCTCTTATCTGGTGTAATCCAAGCTAACCGTGCATGGCAGCAATGCCATGCTGCCAAGATGCTGCCCCCCACAATCATGGACACACTTGCCAACGTTGGTCAGGCATGAACACTATCAATTTGAAACAGCATGCCAGAGCAGTAAACAAAGAGAAGTACAGCAGAACCCCGCCTGTACGTTCCTCAGTTATACATTTTCCTGAAAATAATTTTTCTGGTGAGCAGTCCCAGCACAGAATCTAAACATTAGAATGCCCTTTTCAATCTTAGTTCCTGCAACGTTCCTGGCACATACACTGAATGGTTGCTGCGCTGGATGCGTACGTCAATGAGTTGGGCTACGTGGACTGCCACAAGGCCATCCAAGTGCCCGAAAAAGGTCTCGCAAGGGCAGAAAAGAAATGGCAGACTTCCATCAAGGACATCTGAAAGCCCTAAACTGATGAACAAATTCTTCTGAGGTAGAACTGAGTGGAATGCCTCCGTTTTATAATTTAGCAGCACGTTTTTCCGATTTTAACCACATGTTTGTGTTATATATTGCCCAGCTACTGCAATTTCGTTCTACTGCAGGTCCCTTGAAAATGTATTAGGGGTTCTACTGTATGATAATAAGAGCAGGCCTTACGCTGTCCAGTTCGGCCAGCTTGGCCTCCTTCTTCTCGATGGTGCGCTGCGCCACTTGCTTCTTGCTCTCGTACATACGTGTGCCAGCCGCTTCTTCAATCATGGCCAAGATCTGCGATAGAACGCGTAGTGATGTTATGCGCTTTCTTCTGACAACTACAACATCACAAATCGATTCTTCAGAAATAAGCAGGCTTGAAGAAGCTTTGCCAAAGAAAAGACGTCTGACAAACAGAGGCACAAAGCTTCGAAGAAAACCCGTACGGATATGAATTCAAAAGCCCCTGCCCTATCGGGAAAATTAGGGCAAGCAAAGCTTGGCATGTGCGTACCTGATCTACTACTATCCTTTCCACCACATTGAACAATGCTCCCTTCTAACAGTTTCCTTCAACCATGCCGGGAATTGGACTGTCATCCACATGCTTAGAAGCGCAACACTTCAGTCGCTACAGGCAACAACTATGGCCATGCGTTCTTATCCAGGCAACAATGAAAGGCGGCACCGTGAAATGGCAAGTCACCTTAATAAAAAATCAGATTGTCGTATTGTAAATGGCTGATCACTGGCACGCCCACAATCGACAGAGCATCAAGGAAAACAGCACGTGCAAATATGCACATGACCGGCGCGCCTTCAAAGGCCTCATTTCTCTGCACTCAAGGGAGCAGGGGTTTTTTTTACGGTCACGCCTGCAATGCCAACGGCACTTGCGAGGCAATACAAGCTTCGCTTGAATAGCTTAGAAGGTCGCGTGGAACAGCCTGACAGTGAATGGGTTCTGATGCATCCTGTTTAACACCGAGAAAATCGCAACAAAAATGACAGTCCCAGTGAAAACGAACCTCGGGCGGCTTCATGTTCAGCACCTTGGTGATGCGGCCCTGCATGATGAGGAAGTGAGGGTTGTTGACGTTGAGCTGCACCGACCCAAACAAGTCCTGCACCCGGTTGCTGGTCGCCGTCACACCATTGATGAGGTACTTGTTCCTGCCACCTACCACCACCTGCGTCATGTCAAACGAGGATCGCTCACAACGGGACACGACACTAACTGCTGCTAGTCACAACAATGTAAGAAATTCTGAATGCTAGAGCGTGCGTTTGTTGATGCAGTCACATCTGATGGCACTGTACAACTCTCGAATACTTTGAGAAATTGTAAAATTTAACCTATTAGCCAGTGACACAATGTCCCATACTTGATCAAATAGAGTTCTCATCACTTCATAAATTTCTATGATTAACTCAAGAGTCGTTGCATTTACTTCGTCTGTTCATGTTCACTACGACCCACTTTGTTATTAAAAGAGGCTTCACTCAATTTTTAACCTCAAAAAACACCTTCTACGAGTGAGTCCTTAAAAACAAAATTGTATAACCAAAGAATGGAAGCTCTAATGGAGTTCTAATGATGTAATGGAATTCACACACTATATTACGGCACCATTCCACAGTTTTTCACAAGTGATGGAGACAAGTGGTAAGTGCGAATTCAAACCCACAGAGGCAAGAAGAAAGAAAATCGAGATGCACACTGACAGGTCACTTTAAACGAATAACTGATAGCATGTGTACAAAAATTAAGCCGCTGAATTAATTATTATACAATGGGGTTTTCCACGTAGCATGCTGTAATGTTTTACGCAACTGTTTTTTCACAAGACCATTATTTCACCAATACTTGCGTGTAGGGGGCGTGCGAATAGTCAAATTTCATCTTGAATAGAATAGTACCAAATAGCAGCCAAAAATTTCAAATATTGAATAGAATATCGAATACAAAAGACTTTATTGAAAATTGAAAGAAAAAAACAAAAGCAATGAAATCTGACCATGTCCTAGAGCACATAACGCGGTGAGTGACTACTACTGAAAGACTACAAATAGTCACGAAGAAACACAAGCTGTTCCGCATGTCCTGTCTTCAGGCTCTCTCGCTGTGATGTTATGTTGTTTCCTGCGGTTGAAAACATGCGTTCACTGCGCACCTCAGTAGCAGGAATGGGAAGGCATCGCAAAGCCATTTTGACAATACATGGATAAAGTGCAGCTCCATGCTCGGCACTGGCAACTGCACAGCGTGAATAAATTTTCACATGTGAAGCCAATCACCACCTGCGGGCCAAAGTCATGGGCCAAAGTCGAGACGTTTTCAGGTGCTTGTAGCATACGCAACCAAACTACACAAGAAGTCCGTGCCTTCGTTTTGGACACGAAGTTGGCAAGGGCTTGGTAGTTTTCTCACGTTCTTTTTTTTCACGTGTGGAAATGACATAATATTCTTTAAAATAAACATGCGCTCGCTTTTAAACCAGGGTATTGGCGAAAGTTTCAACGAAAGGCCTACTGTAACGACGTTAGCGTTAGTTTTAGCCACCCCACTCTAACCAAGTTGCACCATTGGCCTCTGTCGCGATTTGTGCCTTTCGAATCATTAGAAACTTCAAAAACTGGCTATTCGAAAGTTGATTCTAAACTCAAATATTTGCACACCCCAATTTTTATGTGCTAAAGCTATTGAAACAACTGCACAGCTTAGAAACAATCCTTGACAACCATGCGTGATTATCTTCCTAGCTTTCCTCCTTACGAAAAAAAAAAAAAGCAGCAACTGCACTTGGAAGGCAAATCACATTTCCATGTATTACCAGAAAATAACAGTGTCGTCAATTTGACAAAAGCTACAGATTTCCGTTTCACACGAAGCGTAAGAGCAGGAGAAAAGCTTTTTTTTTGTTCATTTAAAAATTGAGCGCACTTTCGTAACGCCGATGCAAAGGACGCGACCTAGTTCCCGGCGGCGCACGAACGACGCGCGTCCTTGATGACGTCACAACAAACTACCGACCAATCAGAGCCTCGCGGAGCGGCAAAAAGAAAACGGTCGAAAAACGCGGACCGTTTCGAAACGGCAATCGCTTTTCCGACGCCGCTCGATACACAAGAAAGCCGCTAAAGTACAGGAACCGCTCCAAGACCTCACTACATGTTCACACACGCGCTAGTGACGAAACGGATGATTCCAGAGTCCGTTTTAACGGTACCACGCTACGTATGGTTTAGTAACGATTGGGATCTTCCCCTTCAGCCGAAATTTCCCGAACTCTGAAGCAGTTTCAGTTTATAAGACACAACCGTAACTTCGCGTCAGAGAAATAAATAACACATAACCCTATTTGAGCCCTATTTGAACGAAAGCTCGAAGTCGAAACCAGAGTTCCGAGAATCCGGTGAAAGGTAAGATGCAGCGACGAATGCCAACCGTTTCGGTACACCCTGACCGGTCCGTACGGATGCGCGTAGCACGGATAATACAGAAATGTACGGAAAGCTACAGCTAATTTTAACGCCACGTACTTGTCTGGTGATGGTGAACTCGTCGTAGTGTTCGTATCCGACGGGCTTCTGGCGCTGGGTCGCGGTTGTCGAAGGTGATGGAAACCGTGGCCTTCGTGATGCCCGCCTGCCCGTTCTTGAACACCAGGTCCTGCAGATTGACGGCACGCACCTGCGACAGGTTGCTGATGCCGAGCACGAAACATATCGAGTCCAGGATGTTGCTTTTGCCACTGCCGTTGAGTCCCGTGATGGCATTGAAGAGCGGGTCGAATCCCTTGATGTCGACCCGCTGTCCGTACGACTTGAAGCCGTCGATGGTGATGCTCTTGATGTGCATCTTGGCGCCTCAGTCTTTTTCTCACGCCTTTCGCCGACACTATTCAAGCATTACGATGAACAAGGCGGGCACTCACGCGCAGTAGTAACCGCCATATTCCGCGCACTTTTGACTTGACTTGAGAGAGCTGCAAAATCTGGCGCCAGAATCGTTGCGCCTTTTGTTAACCTTTTTCCTGAAGTTAGTTGTTACGTGGCGCTGCAATCCAGTTAATAGTTTTAATGTTCAAATAATCTAGAGCTAATAACTGCAAACATACATTATTAAACCAGCACAAAACGTTTAAATGAGAAAAGTTAATCACAAATGTATGAAGTTGCCACGTCCTTGCGTGCTGCGCGCAGTCTGTCGATCCGCAACGTGCCAAATCCACATCCAACGCGAGCCAATTAAACATGGCGTCTGGCGCACTGTCGTGCGCGAATCGCTCCGCTAGCGCGTAGCACAAGCCGGCTCCTCCGTGTCTTCGGCGCGGGTGCGGGGCTTCCGTCGCAGACCGACATCGCCCAAGGTGAAGCGACCACGCAACGGAGCCGCGGACCGGCTACGCCGGGTCCGGTCGGGGCCATGTTCCAGTCGAAGGTTAGTCCTAGCCCGACCCGGAGTAGCATCAAGGAGGCCAACGACCACCTGCAGCTGCTACACGTCAAGGTGGCCGAACTCGAGCGCACCGTGCAAGAGCAGGCCGAGGCGCTCATCAAGAAGGACGAGGCGATGCAGACGCGCATACGGGACGTCGGAGACGCCAAGGACGCGCGCATAGCCGAGCTGGAGGCGCAGTTGACGGTTGCCGAAGAGCGGCTACGCAAGCAGGAGGAGCAGCTCCGCGATCGGGACATGCAGCTCGAGTTGTTATCGCACCGCTACGCGCTCGTAGACGAAGTGGCCGCGTACACGCCCGTCGTGGAGAAGCTGCTGGCGGCCATGCGCCGGCTGCCGGCGAAGACGCCGAGTCGCCAGGCGCCGCGATCGCGCGCCAACTCGAGGGGAAACCTGACGGTGGCTCCTCGCAAGAGTTCCACGCCCGGCACGCCCAACCACGACGGCGTCGGCAACAGCGTGCTCGTAGACGGCCACGCGCTCTCAGAACTGCGCATCGGTCGCAGTTTTAGCATCAACAGTAACTTTTCGGCCTCCGAAGACGAAGCCGACGTGGTGGGCGCGATGCTGTGACGAAGGACGGCTCAAGCGCGACCGCGCTTGCTGTCGTCTGCTACGGAGGAGTGTTTCGCGCGTACTTCGCCTTCTTCGAGGTAGTAGTCTGGAAATGAGGTGTTAAAGGGGCACTAAAGTGAAACGGTAAATCGGTTTAGATTGATAAGTTGTACTCTGACAACTCTAACGTCGTTATTTTCACCATCACAAGTTCATTGACAGAGGAGAAAATCAAGATCAAACTTTCGTTTTTAAACTTCGCGCCGAAATCTCCGCGACTGACGTCACGGATTTCAAAGGGTTTCTTTCGTATTTTTGCGACATTAGCTCAACGAAACTTACTGAAAAATTGGTACGTTAAGTCCCCCTCAGAGGACAGTGTACTTCATTTTTACTGATTAGGAACTACGTAGGAGCTGGCAGACGCCGTCAAAATTTGTGACGTCACGGCGCTTAGTGCGGGAATATCAAGGTGGTGTCGCCACCACTCGCATTTTCTTTTGCGCGTTTTCTCGCTTACCAAGCGCCTCCTCGCGGCAAGCGTGGTGATTTTGGAGTGAAAAGAATTTCCTCATATGAGAAAATTTTTTTCTCTCTTTAGTGTCCCTTTAAGTTTCATGAGATCATGTTGGTTCGTGTGCTTCCGGGGCGTTCTTCATTTGGAAGCACCAATTTTAGCCTAAATGCATTGCGTCATTTTTGAAACTCGGGTACCCGAGCGCGGCTCTATGCCTTTTTCACGAAGAGGGCGAAAAGAAACGATGGAACGGGGTTGGGGAATAAGCGTTTGGAGGGAAGCCTAAGAAAGTAACGTATAAGCACGGCAAAAACTTGTGGCCTGAATGCGCGCGCAGCAAACAGAAGTCTGCTGTAAATATCATAGCCTGCTTCTAAAGCAACGCTGCCTTAAAAGCTTGTTAAAAATAGCTTCCTGCAAATGTAAGTAATCCTATGCTTCCGCGCACTTGCTGTTATTCGATTTGTAAGCGATCTATTCGTTCCCGTTACATTCACTTACGCATTGAAGGTGACTAGAAATACACGAGGCTGTGCACGACTGCTGGGATCTTGTAAAGACGTCTTTACATTGATAGACGTCAATGCTTCGTCACTTTTGCAGAGCGCGCTACTTTTATTATTCTTATGGGAACGTAACTTAGTTATCTTACGAGATCACCTTCTCAAGACGGTTGTCATGAAGGAGGACTTCAGCATCGAATGTGACTGTAGTATCTTGCAAACTCACTCTTCCGCGAAAGGCCTTGTGGAAACTTTCCAATGGTGATAACTCAATGATCTTGTCTCATATGTGCAATGCAAGCTACTGCGATTTCACAGTGTTCTTCAATGCTTACATGTCTCTTGGCTGTTGCAGTTGTTCCTCTTGTACCTAATAAGAATCTCAACTTGTTCTCCTCGACCCGAGAGTGTGGCACATGTAGTCATGTGTGCTTTTCAAAGTCCCAACCCTTAACTTATTTTGCATAACTTATAATTTAGTTTATAGTATATATTTTGGAATGTTTTGGACACTTTTTTGTCGTATGCGGATGTTACCAGTTTTACAGTATTAATGTGTCACTCGAACCCCCACAAATGCCTGTATGCTGTGTGTGTTGTACATACGAAGAATCGTGGTGTAGTGCCGTAAATTTTGTTTTTTCAATGGTCTTTTAGAGTTTAAGCATGCCTTAGCACAAGCTTCCAAGCAGACATGTGTAGATGATGGCAAAAAATGCACTTCAACAGTTGTCGTAGTGGAAAGCCAGCCTATGCTTTCTGCTGTCGCTGCAATTCTTTATTTCACATCTGCACTTATGGTTACAAGATTTTTCACAATCTTTTCAAGAAGTGAAAATTCCAAAGTAGTTCTTAAAGCCCACTGTAAATGTGTGTTTTATGGTCTATAACACTGTCAGCATTGACGATGCCTTTAAAAATTAGTGGTTTATAAGTGCACCAGTATGTTCTTAAAAGCGGCAAGTACAAACTGTGGCTGTGGTGGCAATGTTTCAATTGAGACGTTACACATTTAAAAAAATGTTCATTAATCTAAAGCTTTGGCAAAGCATTTCTGCGGAAGCCGAGAAAGTGGGGGGGAGGTTTATAGAAAGGAAAGAAATTGTCATTTTCTCGTTTGTGGCATGAAGCTGCCAGGTAAATTTATATGGATTTCACACTAAGAAAGCATCCAAGTCGGTGAAAAATTTGTTCTGGTCCCAGAGTGAAATGTGGGACCAGCACCATTCTGGGGTAATCGCTCTGTCACCTGAGATAACCAGGAGGCTGGCCGATTGCTTCCGCAAGGGTGCATCGAACTGGCCCCATTTATTACGGCAAAAGGTGAAACGCCCTCAATGTAAAACCCAGAGTGGGGTAGGAAAAGCCACGTGACCACCCACACACATTGAGGTGCGCTAGCTGAACGTTCACTTTCTCTTTGTGGTGTTCGCGTGACTAAAAAATTTTTAAAAGTTCCCGTTTGCTTTGTATAAAGTGTGCGGTAAAATTGTCGCACTGGATTACTTTTGCCTTCAAGTTGTCTTAGGTCTCGAGGGACCCTGCGAGTTTTTTGCCCTATTGACATGAATTGATTGACATTAACATTTCAGAGCACACAGGTGCACTAGTTCAAATGCTGTACCCTGACTGATTTTTCATTCGTGAGAAAGGTCTTTGAAATCAGTACGGATTTCTGGCGTAGCTTCGTGTTACGAAAAAGTGAATAACAATTTCTCCATCTTCATTGTCTAAACACTTCGCTGTGGTGTCTGTCACGAGGTAATTAGGTTTGAAGTCACCATTATTTATAGCCACAGTTGATAAAAAATGTTGCTCAATATGTTAGTTGCAAGACTGTTGCCTGCAGCAAAATTTCTTTTTGCTCATCTTCAAAAGAAAGCACCAAGCGTGACTATAGAACATGAACTGGCACTGCAAAGAATGTCTCAGTGAAGGAAGCATATGTGTTCATCAACCTTTTTATATTCAATGCATCTGCAAACCTGCCAGCCCTGCTGAGCTTTCCGTCTAGTTTCTGAACTTGAGGCTCGTGTAATGATCACTTTGGAAGATTGGTTCAGTGGAGACGAGAAATATGCATGCTGACAGTTCAAGAGCTGAGAGCAGACTGTCATTTATTTGCACGTAAAAACAGGTTGCATACCATCTTTCCAGATCTCGGTGCTCTAGATGTCCGGTCGTGTGTGACAACATCGACGATGTGTGCCATAGTTATTTCAATGCTCAGACACAAATTGTGTGCATACAATTTGCAGTGGTCAACTCTTGAGGGAGGGCATTGGCTTGGCGCATGCCCATTACCCATCTAGGTCACCGTCTAATAACAGCGCTAGAGACAAGTGTCTCCAGAACTTGCGATCGACCGCAATTCGGTAGAGAAGGTAGTGTTGCACAGTGCTTGATGAATTGCAGGCAAAGGCAGCCACACTAAACTGACGTTAGTGTCAGAACATTTGCTGCATTAGATGTAACACTGTTGTATTCCGAAATCAATGTGCTCGGCTGCATTGAAAAGCAGGCGTGCCGAGTGTTAACAGTAGCCTCGTGATGCAGGTCAGGAGTTTTTATATGAGAAAAACCAATGACACAAATGTCAGGATAAATTATTATTCAATGCAATTCATTCTGTCAGTGAGTGATGTTACGTTTTATTGCCTTGCTGACTCAGACTTTCCATGTTAATTGTTTTCTGGCTGTTGCATAGTGAGCATCGAGAACATGTAGGTCATATTTGAATTTGTTCGGTGCGAGAGAACCATGCAATTTCGAACTACACAACACGATCGGCAAAGGGGCTGTCAGTAAATTATCATCTGTGCATGGCAGTTCTGGTTTCAACTGTTCCGAATGTCGGTTTTCTTCGCTACTGTCAGTGTAATGCAACTTTCTTGAAAATTATTTATTGCTCTTTTGCTTTCCTGCAAGGACAAGCAAGTAAATGCTATGAGAATGGGAACATTCCTCGAACAAGCAGCTTCAAGGGAAAAAAAAAGAAATTGGGAAGAGGGTTCCTCGTGTGTTGGCGAGACCATCCACAACATATCAAAATTAGCTGTAAGCTAATGCGGTCACCCCTCGATGTTTTGTGTTTTCATATATTTAAGTTCCAGTCGATTCACTGCTTTTTGAAATGCACTTTGTCGCTTCCTATTTTAATTAACTCTTTTGTTATTGCCTCACAGAGTGGACCAGTGTGGCCAAAAATGATTGATGCGGCAAAGCAAACTTTGGCCTGTGTTTGAAGCTGACGGGGTGTCAGTGTTCATTATTGTAAAGCAAGCTTTCCTGCAATGCAGTTGGCCCAACTAATGGCGGCTAGTCACTTCTGCAAACAGCGTGTTCAAGCACAGTTTGCTAGCGCTATGATGCAGAAAATGTAGACTCGGCTGTCTTGATATAAACATGCATAATGGACAAGCATTGATGAGTAACGCGATTGATGATTGCATTGATGAGTAACGCGGGAGACGAATTACCGCTCATGATTACTGAACTGGATACGGAAAGTAGAAGAGTAGGTCTGAAAATTAATATGCATAAAACTAAAGTAATGTGGAACAATCTTGGCAGAGAACAGCGCTTTGCGATAGGTGGCGAGACGCTGGAAGTTGTAAAGGAGTACGTTTACTTAGGACAGGCAGTAACCGCGGAGCCGAACCATGAGAGTGAAATAACTAGAAGAATAAGGATGGGATGGGGCTCATTCGGCAAGCACTATCAAATCATGAATGGTAGTCTACCCCTATCTCTCAAGAGGAAGGTATATAACAGCTGCATCTTACCGGTACTTACCTACGGAGCAGAAACCTGGAGACTTACAAAGAGGGTTCAACTTAAATTAAGGACGACGCAGCGAGCGATGGAAAGGAAAATGATAGGTGTAACCTTAAGAGACAGCAAGAGAGCAGAGTGGGTCAGGGAACAAACGGGGGTTAAGGATATCATAGTTGAAATTAAGAAGAAGAAATGGATATGGGCCGGCCACGTAGCACGTCGGCAGGATAACCGGTGGTCATTAAGGGTAACTGACTGGATTCCAAGAGAGGGCAAACGCAAAACAGAAAATTAGGTGGGTAGATGAGATTAAGAAGTTTGTAGGTATAAAGTAGCAACAGAAAGCACAGGACCGGGTTGATTGGCGGAACATGGGAGAGGCCTTTGCCCTGCAGTGGGCGTAGACAGGCTGATGATGATGATGAATGGACAAGCCCCAGCACATACAGCTGGGACCTCCTCTCCACTTCAAGCACAACAGGTGCTGCCATTAGTTGGGCGAATGTGCAGAGCAGGGGAGCGCACTTGCGGATTATGAAAGGTAGTCAAAACACATGTATGGTTGTATGCTGGAATTGCCAGAGTTGCCAAGATTTGCAACTTCGCACCACAGTTGTTTTTGCTGGTGCCCACCCTTCTGCTACAATAATTACATCTTTATTCCTTGGCCACATTAAATATAAGGTATCGTAGCAGCATGCGCTCCAAATCTCATAGGATTTCGCATAAGCAGTCGTGTTTCATACCATGATTCCAGCTACAAACCATATGCCTGTCATCTGCAATGTTCAAATGTAATGCCATTATACTATATGAACTTTCGTTTCGTATTGTTGTTGAGTAATGGATAGTGTGGGTTCCTGTGGCTATCATTCAGGCCTCGTTTGGTTGCTCGACTGTCTTTTCCATCTGCTGCTATTTTGGTTCTTTTCAAGTACTCTTGAGAAACTCGCAGCTGCTTGCTGACCTGGCAACCCTGGTGGGTGACAGCCACAGTGAGTTGTTTGCGTATTTGAAATGATCATACTTTGGATACATGTGTGTGGGGTCAGTCACATGCTCTCGTGTATTGTTTCGTCTACAAAATATTTGTCGAATAACAGGTACTTCTGTCATGGGTGCTTCCTACAATTTTTACTTAGCTAACACAAGCCAGTTGTGTATTTGATCGTAAAGGTTGCATAGCCTACTAGAGGCATAAAAAGTCATGCACACGATGCTCATGACAGATGCAAGCCGCTAAAACAGTGTAGTTTAGTGTTCTGCCAACTTCTATGACATATTTAACATGCGCAAGAAGCAGGCAGTTATGTGCCACACTGCATCAACAGATGTGCTAGCGGGCACATTTGGTGTGGTATTGTCAGGTGTGGCAAAGATGATGTGTTGCATGAATGACTCGGCATTATTCTCCTGTCGAGCACAGGAGTACATTGCCGTTTACAATTTCTGAACAAATTCAATGGTGTCACTATCGGGATACATGAAAGTGAAAAGCACCCAAGACGTTGAGCTTAGAGATTGTGCTTGTACTAAGATGAAATTAATATATATATTTCTTTGTTGCTTTCTTTTGTCTGCACGTGAGAACTTCTTGAGGCAGCTCGTCGATATGCAGCTCTTCTGACCACTGTACAAAGATTGCTGTTTTCAGCCAAAACTGTTCACACAAGTTTCGTGTCTTGGCTTTCTGCACAAAGTCATCTAGTCTCAAAGACACAACGAGATGTGTCGCGCGTCTTGAATTGCTTTGTGTCGTAAGCTCCTTTCAGTGCCCAAATGCATCATACAAGAATTGAAATGGCCTTTGCTTTTTTTTTATCTTACATTTCTTGTGAGCGTCTTGTGTGTTAGTGCGTCATGAGATGTAATATGTGATACGGCTGTGGGTATGCCCGGTGTGTGGAGCAAGGACTTTTTTCACTGCTCCAACTGCGTTGTGAGGACATGGTCTGATCTCTGACGAATGTGCTCGTACCTCTTTCAAGAGTGACAATAAAGGTGTAACAAAGGCATGGTTGCTGAGAACCACAACTACTTTTTTGTCTTAAGCTTCACTAACACACACTGCTGCGTATCTTGAGTTCCGCCATTTTAATTGCACGCGAGAGGGAAAGGAAAGAAGAAGGCGGGCAGCTTTGGCATGCCGAGTGGTGTTGTATGTAGAAAATGTATGATGTATGTATGTATGTTGTGTGCGGACACGTTTCCATTGTAAAACGATAGTCCCCGGAATGGCAGCGTTTGTTTTTGTTGCGATAGCACTAATATGGACACTCGAGGTGCATTTTTTGCCGTCGCCCTCATGTTCCGTACAAAGTCCAAATAGATAACATCGCCCCGCGCATTGTACGTTCTATGTGCGAGCGAGCGAAAGCTTCCAAAGGTTGCAGATGGGCGCGGCTCAAGCAGCGATTAAACGCGCCGGCCGGCTCGGTCGGGCGAAGGAGCATGAAGGGGTACAGGTGGAGGGCTGCGTCGCGTGGGCAGCAACTGCGAACTTTGATCAAAAGGGCGTGGTTGCGCACGTTATCTCGACTGAGATCAGTAGGCGGCTCATAACCTTGTATCAGTGGCGTAGCCAGGGGGCAGCACACCGAGCCCGTGGCCCGCCCCCCACTCGAAATTATTTTTACCATGGCATACATGGCAGAAAATGACACTCGACCACATCTACCTGCCCGGCCCCCACTTCAGATCAAGGAGGTGTCCCCCCCCCCCCCTCCCGAAAAAAAATTCTGCCTACGCCCCTGCCTTTTATGGTCTACTCTCACTGCTTACTTCGTATTGAAGCGACAGACAGCACGAAAACCGCTTCGCTCCCTAGAGCGGCCGTATTCTCTTACGCCAGCGTTTTGTAGAGCTATGCCAGGTCAGATCCTAGTGAAGTTAGCTGCTTGCCTTACTTCATCTCAATTTGTTCTTCGCACTTGCGCCGAAACCTTTTTTTATGGGTAGTTCCGTAGGAGAAGAAAGACCGATGGCCGGACGCGACGTCATGCTGTTCCGTGTCGAGCTATGTCGGACAACGATGTACTAAACTGGTGTGTAACGGAAGCCTGCCGGAGACTTCGCGGAAAAACAGCTTCTCCGGTCAAATGGAGCAATACACGTATGCCTGATAGTCGCGCGCAGTGTTGTTCTTGAGGGGGGGGGGGGGGCGAAGTCTCGCCGCAGCCTCCCGCCGCCCTCTTTCCGAACCCCTCGCGCTGAGGAGTTAGAGGTATTTACAAGGTATTAGAGGTATTAGGGGTATTTACAGTGTTGCTGTATTAAGGTATTAGAGGTATTTACAAGGTATTAGAGGTATTAGGGGTATTTACAGTGTTGCTGTATTAAGGGCGAGACAGACGGTACGATTTTTCATGCGATTCGGCGTCCGACACGGCGGAGGGGAAACCGGAATGGTGACCTTTCATAGCATCCTACAGCCACCATTCCCTCTCCCCCACCGCCGCGTCGGCCGTCGGATCGCATGGAAAATCAGACCGTCTGTCCCCCGCTTTAAGGTATTAGAAGTATTTACAAGGTATTAGGGGTATTTACAGTGTTGCTGTATTAAGGTATTAGAGGTATTTACAGTGTTGCTATATTTTAACAGCGAAGCTGTTTGCGCTTGCCAGAACTCCGGGCGGCATTGGCATGATCTCGGGTGGGCATGCGTCACTGAAGGCGCCAAGCACCTCCTTGCATAGCATATCCATGCACAGCACAGTATAGCATGGTGGTGCGAAAGCGAAGTGGGGGTGAGGAGGAAGGGAGAGGGCAAAGCATTCCATATTCTCGTATGGTATAGTACAGAAAGCTAGGGTTGGTGGGGGAAGGCAAGTGAGCAGGAGGGGAAGGCCACCAGCTCCGCTCTTTCCTCAGTCTTCGCACCACCAGCGTGGAGCTGCCCAAATATCTTTCTTTTTTTTCGCTTCGTACGTTTTCAGAAATTTATTCCACCTCTATCTCCATCTCATCTTTCTACTTTCAAATTCTATAGTCATTTATATTACATTTCTTTTTTAATTAAATATCTTCTTCCATTTAATAGAACATCAAGGTAGCTTCGCACTAGGGGTGCCAAGTCTGGAGGAAGGCCGGAGCAGGGCGGCCTTTTTTGTATTCTTTCTTTCTCGCTCTTTCTTTGTCTTTCTTCCCTGTCTCTCTCTCTCTCCCTATTTATCGCTTCCTCTTTCTTTCTATCTCTTTCTTTGTTTCTCTCTCTTTGTCTTGCTCTATTGTTTTTATCTCTTCTTCGTGTCACTTTCTCTGTCTTTATCTTTTTATGTTTTCATTCCCTTTATTTCTCTCTACTTCTCTCTTCTGTCTCTCTCTCTCTCTCTCCTTGTTCTCTTTCTGTCTTGCTCACTGTTTTTTCTATCTCTTTTTCGTGTCTCTATCTTTCTATCTCTTTCTCCCTCTTTCTATGTCTTCCTAAATTTTTATGTCTTTATTCCCTTTATCTCTGTCTATTTTTCTCTCTTTCTTTCTATCGCTTTCTTATTCTTCCTCTCTCTCTCTCTCCTTCTCTCTTTCTTTAGCTCTCTCTATTTTCTCTTTCCATCACTTTCTTTCTCTCTCTTTCACGTGCTGCACTTCGCCGAGCAGAGTTTTCGTTTAACGCTCGCACCTTCTGTACACGGTATTGGGGCTCGTCCCATTACTCTGGCGCATACCCACCTGAGGAGTTTTTCACGATCTGCCCCATACATTGACTTATAGGGAGGGGGGCGCCACGATGAACCTTCCCACTCCCTCCCCTGAAGGGGAACCCTGCGCATGTCTATGATGATGATGATAGCTCTTTTACGACGAAGCACAAGTTACCGACACGTACCTTAAACAGCCTCGCGGTTAAAACTACACATTTCATGTAGATTGGGTGTGTTCCACTGGCTTCTAGGCTCTACGTCTGCGTCCGAGTTGGAGATATCGCCATAATATTGTTTTCAGTGCGCGCTGATTGGCTGGTTGAGGAAAAGTGGACAAGCACTCGATTCATTCATTGGGATATGCGAGATTCTACGTCACGCAAAGCGACACTTAGAATACGGCTCTTGCGGTGTGGGTATAGGCCAATGCTTAGCATAGCGCCATCACTATCGTCAGCGATCACGAGCGCACGCAGCACGCGTGTACCCGCGAGAACCCGCCGCCCACCTCTGCCAGTTCCCATCTTTCCTCGCGAAAGGACCCCAAGAAATGGCTGGTAAGCGTACTAGCTTTTGCAACCATACCCTCACGAAAACCTTACATTGTTTCCGTTGCGTTGCCGTTGAGTATATCGTTGCAATAGGTATAGGCTTTTAGCTAATAAGATAAGCACAGTCTGAATCAAAACTTGTCTATAGAGTCGGCCGCTTCAGCCGGTGTTTATTATTAATTTTATTTTATTTCTTGCTAGAATATGCAACGTCCGATGCCGCAGTGATGCCAAACATAGTCATACCGCATGCTATATGTAGTCTTTGACATAGGTTGCGCAGGGTTCCCCTTCAGGGGGGGGGGGGGGGGGGGGGGGCGAAGGTTCGTCGCAGCGCCTCCTCCTCCCTAATATGTCAATCTATGGCGCTGTCAATGAAAGCTATGTATAGAAATTGAGTCGCAGTCGAAAGGCTGTGGTGTTTTACTGGTACGCATGAGCTAGCGACTAATATGTTTGGTCACACACTGGCTGGAGTGATTGATTGATTGACCCGCCAGGGGATAATCAATCACTCCTCAGAAATGGAACGGCGTATCTCCCGTTACGCAGAGCGAATGGAAGAGACCAAGGAACACGTTGTCTTCAAAAAGTCTGTGTTTCTTTTTGTTTCACTGTGCCGGCGTGTCTGCACTCATAACATTTTCTTTTTTTCTAAGAAAGACGAATACTTCTACCTATACTGCAGCTCAACTTTTTTCCCATCCTACAAGCTCCGCGGTCATTTTGTCTTTGTTCTTGTTCACGCAGCAGCAAACCGTGTCTGGCAGGGGGCCTGCCCTTCGTCCCCTCCTTCTTCGTCGGACGAGAGCTCGTCGGCTTCCGGGGAGGGCAGCCCCAACAACGAGTCACCGCGGCCCGTCTCGTCGCGAGCATCCCGTTCCTACGACAGTGAGTCTGGAAAGCTTTGTCCCCCTCTGTGTTTGCGCGCCAAAATCTCTGTCACGTAACGGTCGAAAGAAACGAAAAAAACGAGCGGGACTATTTCTTTGGTCGCAGAGACAATCAGCTGACGCACTGCGGTCATCTAGGCGGGGACTCTCTGGAATTCTTAAGTCGTATCCAACTATATGTAAATAGACGGTAAACACGGTGTAGGATGGAGCATCGGTCGCCGTTTAGCGCTCTCTCGAAACCGAGGGGGAAGGGGCTACACTGATGTGCCCTCGTACATGGCATAGTTACTTCTTGAAGGAAAGACGTGTTAATTTTAAGGGCTCGTTTTTCTTTGTTATACACAATATTAATGAGCACTAACAGACAATAATGCCAAGGAAGTGTAGGGGATGTTATTAGTAGTAAATGTTAGGTAAATGTGAAGAAAGAAAAGTGGACGAAAAGACAACTTGCCGCGGGCAGGGACCGAACCTGCGACCTTCGAATAACGCGTTCGATGCTCTACCAACTGAGATACCGCGGCGGCCATCCCCCCGTCCACTTTATGGGGTATATATGTACATTAAACGTGGCTAGCGTCAGTCAGCGCCGCTAGTAGCCATGACGGCGAGTGTGGAACACTCTTTTTCTGCCTGTTGGCGTCACGTAGCACGTGAACTTATTACGAGCTGGCAGCTGACCAATAATCCCTCGCATACTTTCTTGGCATTATTGTCTGTTAGTGCTCATTAATATAGTTACTTGTTGTGGCACATGTACTGCCTGCCCTACTCATTATTTGCACCAACTGTATGGTATAGAACTTGCTTGTCGCGTGAAATGGTTTAGTGTTCGTAAATGAAATCCTTCGTGGTACCTCTGTTGCCTCTATCGGCATCTCCTCCCCAGTTCAGTATTGCGCTGTATCCAGGAGTGGCCCGCGTGCTGTTACGTTACGGACAGAGGGTGCGCGGTCGATTTCCCGCGGGATTTTCCACGCGTTTCGTGTTGTTGTGGTCATTCGTCTGCGTGCATCTCTGCAGCGCATCATTATACCCTTCGGTATAGGGAAGAAGCCCCGCAACGCTTACGCATCGAAACTAAAGGCAGAATGAGGTTAAGAGGTCGGTCTGAGTCTAGCGTCTCTGGCCTGCTGCTTCACGCTGGGAAATGGGCTATGCGAATCAAGAGAGCACAGGCATGCGCGGGGAGGGGGGGTGGGGTGGGGGTGGGGGGTGGGAGGTGCCCTTTCCTAATACCTCGTCTCTGCACAGCGCACTGATCGTAAGGTCATCAAGGAGGGGGTATGGAAGCCGCGAGGGGACGATGCGGCGAAGTTTCGCCCACTTCCGTAATTCCACATCTGTGCACGTGAAGTTCTGTAGTCCAAATAAAGTAGTTTTCGACCAAATGCTAAGCAATGCTTTCTTTATGGGTCTATTCAAAATGAAGGCAATACATTAAATTAAACCAGTTCAGCAGAAAATTCCCAGGGTGTAGGTAGGAATTTCTCACGAAGAGGAAAGGTAGTTTTCTTTCTCGCTGCCATAGATGCGCCTTCTCCCACACACCGTTTTTTTTTTTTTCAGCGGTGAACGCGAGCCCGGCACAACAACCGAGCCCACCGCCAGGATGGTACGGCAACCCTGGATTCAGGTCTCCCACGCTCAGCGCCCCGGATGTCAGAGCCAGAGGGACCGGTAGGTGGACGACAAACCTGTCACGCATTCAAGGGGCCGTCGCAAGATGGTGTAAACGTACACCATATGGGTGGCGTCCGAAAATCACTGTCCGTAGCATGCTTCCGACTCCCGCAATCTCTTCCGCCACCATGCAACCAGCAGAACAAAAGTCACACGCTCCCTTACTGTGCATTTGCCTAAGACGACTAAAGGCGAAATACATCTTTTTCTTCTCAGTCAATTGTATGGATACGCACCCCCACCCCCTAACGCTTTCAGCACCTCACATGGTATTGCAATGGCTCCAGGAAAGGCCTACCTTTACCTTTGACTAAGCGAATATGTCATCTACTGACGTCGGTACATGACGCCACAGTGACGCCGTTATGACGGCACACATTATAACAGGAAAAGCGCTCTTTTCCTTTGCTGCGTCTTTTTTCTGGTGGCGCTTGGGCGTCTAAACTTTTTGCTCAAAGTTATGTACCAACTATACCAGCAACAAGTTCATCTATGCATCTCTTTTTCTTGCCTACATATGTGTTTGGCAGTGAAGAAGTTATACCAGCGGGCCGTTGTCGTTACAGATGGTGACGTCGCCCACTGGACGCTCGCGTCGTCTGCCGTGCCGGCCACGGGTCCTACGCGCGCCAAGACCCCGTTCCGGGTGACCTCGGCCGACAAGGTGCGCGGGCATCAGCGACAGCAGCAGCAGCAGCAGCATATTCAGCTGGCTGCTGCAGGAGCCGGCGAAGCGCTGCAGATGGAGCGTACGTGACTCTCTAAAGGAACCTTCGCACCCTCTAGGTTTTATCTTGTCTCCATATACACAACTGTCGTCGAAGTCATAACCGTACTCAACTATCCTGCGTGGTTCTCATTTCTGTAACCCTAGACCCCCGTCGCCATAAAGAGTAAAGGAACACCGACCACCAAAGAATAACGAAAAAAATTGAAGGACACTTTGTAAATCCCAAAGTGTGCTTGGCGAAAGCCTGCGGCTATTCGACTGACTATGCCATGGTATGGGGGGAATTCACATTCTTGGTTGTTGCGCGTTGACGGATGGACGCCGCCGCTGGACGCCGCCGCCGCGTTGCGCAACAGTTGCGCAACGCGCGTTGGAAGGAGCAACGCGCAACTGTTGCTATGCGCCTCTGTGCCATCACGTGATTGCTGAGACAGTGGGAGTGGGAGAGGCCACAGCTGGCACAGTGCCAGGGCACGAACAGACGGATAGACGGACGGACGGACGCCGCGAGTATGAGACATTAAAGGCTTTCGCCTTAATACATTTCGGCTCCCCTGACGGTAGCCTTGTTCACAATGAAGTGAGGGCGTGTGATACAGTGCTTATGAAGGCTTTAAAATGTGACGCCAGCAGTGGGTGTAGATATGAGGAAGGGGTTTCGGTCATTTCGGTACATTGTATTATCGGTAGTTTGTATCAGAATAGACACCAAGCGATGCCTTGAAGACAGGTTTTTCTCCTTTTCTCACCAATACAGACGCATTCACAGACATTACATGGGATTCGGTAAACGACGCCACGAACCTTTTTTTTTTTTGGAAGCTTGTATTTCACATTCACCAGCCTATGACGCCACTTTCAGGTCGCAATGACAGCGTTATGAGCGCAACATAGCAAGTTTGTCCCCATGCAAGTTTTGTTTGGAGACAAGATACAGAGTAAATGGTGTAAATACATTTTTGAGTGTGTGGAAACATATTGAAACACATATGCGTGTAAAGAATATCCATGGTTTGCTTCGTGGCTGAAATCCTCACTTTGAAACAATAAAATTGAATCTTTTGCTGAAACAGACCACATCTTCTTGCTCAGCGGCTTCTTGTGGACCAGTGTGTCGGAACGAAAGAAAACCAAAAACGAAAAAACAAAGAGACAGTAGGATTGGTCGTGTTGGTACAACATGATAAAAAAAATTTGACCGGAACGAAAACGTAACCGAAACGTTATCTATTATTTCGTTACGGAGTGAAACCGAATTTTTTTCATCACTTTTCGGTTCAAGCGTAAAGTTCGCAATCCGGAACAACCGAGGTCATGCAACGTAGGCATTAAAGGGGTACTGACACGATTTTTCGAAGGTGAGTTTACTCTGTCATACAAATCTCCTGTATGCAGAGGCAGCTCTGAGCAAGTGGGAAGCTCAGCAAATGCCGATAAGATATTTTAATTTGATATTGTTACGGAGATGAAGTGAAGGAAGACGAAGTGCTGGACAGCCTGACTGGCGCGCGAGTGTGCTGGGCAGCCAGCTTGACTCGTCTAC
This sequence comes from Rhipicephalus sanguineus, assembly GCF_013339695.2. Lineage (NCBI taxonomy): Eukaryota > Metazoa > Arthropoda > Arachnida > Ixodida > Ixodidae > Rhipicephalus > Rhipicephalus sanguineus. Next base: position 53,361,210 of record NC_051184.2, read on the forward strand.
CAATTCTTCTTTGTAAATATACATTGTGTATACCAAAACCCCGTATCATATTGGTGGAAGTGCTGGGTACTGCAGCAGGCAACGGAGCTCCGCAGCGGACGTCGCATCGCCCTCCCAACCATGGCTAACGCTGAGGCTTCCGCATCAACGTCGCTGTCTCCATCAACGTCGCCGTCCCCACCACTTGTTTTCATACCACCTAAGGATCCCGGTACGTTCTGTGGGACCGATGGCGTCGACGTTGAAGACTGGTTGGCCATGTTTGAACGCGTGAGTGTACCGAACAGATGGGACCCCACACTTCAGCTGGCCAATGTGTTATTTTACTTGAGGGGCACCGCAAAGGTGTGGTTCGAAAACAACGAAGAAGAACTTACTAGCTGGGAGCGATGCAAAGAAAAGTTGCGAGAGGTCTTTGGCAAACCCGCCGGCCGTAAGATCGCCGCCAAAAAGGAATTGGCCTGCCGTGCCCAATCTTCCACGGAGTCGTACCTCTCCTATATTCAGGATGTGCTGGCTCTCTGCCGAAAGGCCGACAATGACATGACGGAAGGTGAGAAGGTCGGGCATGTGCTGAAGGGGATCGCCGACGACGCATTCAACCTCCTGATGTGCAAGGGCTGTTCTACCGTGGATTCGATCATCAAGGAGTGTCGTCAGTTCGAACAAGCAAAAAGCCGCCGCATTCTCCAACCGTTCGCCAGACTTCCAAACACCGCTGCCACGTCGACGTGTGAAGACCAGTCGGCACCGCAACATTCTTCGCCGCCGGAAGACCTTACACGAATTGTTCGTCGTGAACTGGAAGCGATGGCGCCCTCAGCATTCTATTCACGCAGCACCGATGCCCCTGTTACCGTTCCTCTCGTTCAAGCCATCATTCGTCAGGAGCTGGAAAATATCGGAGTGCATTCCGTGTGTTCTGTTGCCACGCCCAGAGTCAGCGAACGCCCTTCTGCTATGTCCTTCTCAAACCGACGATTCTCTGCACGTTCTCGCAACCCGGCTGAGTGGCGAACTGCAGATGACCGCCCAATATGTTTCACCTGCCACCGCGTTGGACATATTGCTCGTTACTGCCGCAACACATGGTCCTCGGCACCTCGTGCAACGACCAATATGACCCGTTTTGACAGTAATGCCCACCATTTTTCACCCGCTCCCGAGTCCAACGCCGCTGACAATGCCGCTAGGAACACTTGGTACAGCCGCTCGCCTTCGCCACGTGGACACCAATCTCGTTCGCCGCACACACGTCGCCCATCGTCCCGTTCGCCACAGCCACGACGTCTATCGTCCCCCGTGGCTTTCGGCCGCACCATGTCGGAAACTAAGAAGTGCAGCCCCCGGAGGTGGTGCTTGCATCGACGACTACGGCAGCAAATCCTCTCTCTGTACCCACTAGACGAAGTGTCATTGACGTTAAAGTAGACGGCGTACCTGTCCAAGCACTTGTCGACACTGGAGCGAACATATCGGTAATGAGTTCAAGCCTACGCAAACGTTTAAAGAAAGTACTCACACCAGCAGCTACGCAGGTGCTCCGTGTGGCCGATGGCGGCACGCCGTTGGTTCTTGGTCTGTGCACTGCCCGCTTAAGTATAGTCGACCAACCTACTTCATTCATCTTGCCGTGATTGACCGCTGCCCTTATGACGTTATCCTTGGACTGGACTTTTTATCGGATCATTCTGCTCTCATCGATTGCGCTACCGGCGTCCTTCAGCTAGAACTGCCTCAGATAGTCGCTGCTCCTAACACTACACCACCGCGACTGTGCTCTCTTCAAGATGTGCGTCTATCCCTCAGGCAGTCACCTACGTCGTTTTGACCGCAGAGCCGCAGGTTCCCGACGGTGAATACGTCCTCTATCCCCTCGTTGACGTTCTTTTGAGCCGGAACGTCGCCATTCCACATACACTCGTGACTGTCACCGCCAACCGTACTTCGCTACCACTTCTAAACTTCAGCTTGTGCCCTCAAGCACTTCCCCGTGGCATGTTCTTGGCCAACATTTCTGATGCTGACGAATTTGAAATTGCAACTCTCAGCACCGAGACTGATTTACTTACGCCTACTGCGACTAACAGCTCATCTTCCTTCCCGGATGATTTCTCGAAGATGATTGCACCAGACCTCAACCCTGCACAGGCCAATGACATCCGTCGCCTTCTCGCGTCGTACAGTGACATTTTGATCTTGACGACAGACCTCTAGGCCAAACGTCCGTCGTTCAGCACCGTATAAACACCGGTGATGCGAGTCCTATTCGTCGGCGCCCCTATCGTGTCTCCCACACTGAGCGCAGAGTGATCAAACGGAAGTCGAAAAAAATGCTCAGCAAAGGTGTCATCGAACCTTCCGACAGTCCTTGGGCCTCCCTTGTCGTCCTTGTAAAGAAAAAAGGATGGTAGCTGGCGCTTCTGCGTTGACTATCGCCACTTGAACAAGATCACACGAAAAGACGTATACCCGCTACCACGCATCGATGATGCGTTGGACTGTCTGCACGGAGCTACATACTTCTCGTCTATTGATCTTCGGTCCGGCTACTGGCAGATTTCTGTCGATGCAATGGACCGCGAGAAGACTGCCTTCATAACACCTGATGGCTATACTAGTTCAAGGTCATGCCCTTTGGCCTATGCAATGCCCCTGCGACATTCGAACGGATGATGGACTCTCTACTGCGCGTTACAAGTGGTCTACTTGTCTTTGTTACCTTGTCTTTTCTTCCACCTTCGACAGCCACCTCACGCGTCTCGCCGCAATTCTCGCAGTCTTCAGAACGGCCGGGCTTCAACTGAATTCCAAGAAATGCCAGTTTGGCCGCCGTCAGATTACCGTACTAGGCCATCTTGTGAACGCTGACGGCGTGCAACCAGATCCTGAAAAGATCCGCGCCGTTCGCAGCTTTCCTGTGCCTCGCTCTACTTCTGACGTGCGGAGCTTCATCGGCCTCTGCTCTTACTTTCGCCGTTTCGTGAACAACTTCGCCGATGTTGCTAGGCCACTAACAGATCTGCTGAAGAAGGATACCACATTCTCATGGGGCCCTGAGCAGGCTCAAGCGTTCACCGCTCTCATCGGATTCTTGACTACTCCTCCCATACTTGCCCACTTTGATCCATCTGCTCCAACAGAAGTCCGAACCGACGCAAGCGGGCACGGTATCGGCGCAGTTCTCGCTCAACGGCAGCACGGTAGACAGTGTGTGATAGCGTACGCCAGTCGCCTGCTCTCTCCCCCCGAGAGAAATTATTCCATCACCGAAAGAGAGTGCTTGGCTTTAGTCTGGGCTGTCGCCAAGTTCCGCCCATACTTATTCGGCCGCATGTTTACCGTCGTTACGGACCACCACGCTCTCTGCTGGCTCACTTCTCTGAAGGACCCGACCGGACGTCTTGGTCGCTGGGCTTTGCGGCTCCAGGAATTTTCGTTTACAGTCACGTACAAGTCTGGACGTTTGCACAAGGATGCAGACCGTCTTTCACGTCATCCGGTGGATCCTCCTGACCCCGCTGCACATGATCCGGACAGCTGCGTAATGGCTTTTTACTGACGTGAGCGATATGCGCACCGAACAACGTCGGGATGAGTCATTGCGCGCTATCATCGACGCCGTCCAGTCTGGCAGCACCAACGCCACATTCCGTATGTTCGTGCTGTATGACGGCATCCTCTACCGCCGCAACGTCAGCATTGAAGGCCCTGAGCTCCTGCTTGTCGTTCCTCGCCATCTACGGCCTGTCATCCTTGAACAACTTCACGACGCACCGACGGCGGGACATCTCGGAGTTACGCGCACCTACGACCGGTGCGACGTCGGTTCTTCTGGCCTGGACTATACCGCTCTGTGCGTCGTTATGTTGCTACTTGCGACCTATGCCAACGCCGGAAAAGGCCTCCTCTGCCACCTGCTGGATTTCTCCAACCAATTGAAGTTCCCTCTGACCATTCTATCGCGTCGGCCTTGATCTGCTTGGCCCTTTTTCCGACGACGACTCTGGGAAATAAGTGGATCGCCGTCGCTACAGATTATGCGACACGTTACGCCATCACGAAGGCCATGCCAACTAGTTGCGCCACTTGACGTCGCGGATTTTCTTCTTCACGACGTCATCCTCCTCCATGGTGCACCCCGCCAGCTCCTGACGGACCGCGGCCGCTCTTTCTTGTCCAGAGTTGTCGACGACCTCCTTTCGATATCTTGCGCCATCAGAGCACAATGCTGTCTACTGCCTACCACCCGCAAACTAATGGTCTTACTGAACGTCTTAACCGCACACCCACGGGATGCTTTCGATGTAGTCTCTCAAGATCATCGCGACTGGGACGCCACGTTGGCCTATGTGACTTTTGCATATAATTCCTCTCGACATGAACCACGGGATTTTCCCCTTTTTATCTTTTGTATGTCGCCACCCCATATTTGCCGTTTGACACCGTCTTGCTTCCGCGCCATGTACTACCATGTACGCTCACGACGCCATTGACCGGCTCATATGGCTCGTCAAGTCGCCCGATCTCGTCTCGCCACGTCGCAGGATATTCAAAAAAGCCCGCTATGACCAACGTCATCGTCATATGAGTTTGCCCCAGGTGATTGGGTGCTCCTTTGGTCACCATGGTCGCCGTGTAGGGCTCTCCGAGAAACTCCTGTCCCGCTACTCAGGACCTTACCAAGTTCTTCGTCAAGTTAGCGACGGGAATTACGAGCTTGCGCCGTTGCACTTCAATTCGTCAAGTTCGCCACATGTTGACATTGTGCATGTTTCGCGGATGAAGCCCTACTTCTCGCGCACTTCATCGCCGGACTTGCGCCGAGACGGCGCTACACAACGCCCGGGGTCCTGTTACGGAGATGAAGTGAAGGAAGACGAAGTTCTGGACAGCCTGACTGGCGCGCGAGTGTGCTGGGCAGCCAGCTTGACTCGTCTACCAATTCGTCTTTGTAAATATACATTGTATATACCAAACAACCCCGATCAATATTAAAGTCCAATTTTTCCATGGCACCTAATGACATCGACACTGCTTGACGTCAGGCTACAGTACAAATTCTGGTGACTTCACCAGCAGTCTGGCTAGTTTGTGATGACGTTAGGTACCAAAGCTTCCAGATGGCTGCTTGCGTCATCAAAACTTACAAAATGGCCGCTTGTGCGTCCACGAACGGAGCCACGGTGCGGAGCGGGCGTGGAAACGTCACTGTATATGTGCGAGCACGTGACAAGAACTCATACCCTGTTGTGACGTCCGGTACAGTAGGAACCGAAACTAGCTTTTAAAGCATACTGTAATTACTTTTTCAGGTCGCACTCGCGCTTAGCACTACCTTTTCTAGGCTCTTGGGGGCTTGACCTTTCATTTGACGCAAAAAACGACAACTGAAAATTTTCGTGTCAGTACCCCTTTAAATGCATATCTCAGGGGAGCGCGCATCTCAGGACGGGAATCCAAAGTAAAGATGTGTTTAAATTTTGCTAAAAACGGAAAGAGTGGCAACCGGAGCTCTTTATATTAGCGCAAGTGGACCTTGATGTGCCAGTCACAAAGGCCAGCATGGAGAGGGCATTCTCGGCGCTGAAGTTTGCTTTATCAGAACAGCGGTCTCGCATATCTCTCGGTGGCGTGCTGCTTCAGTGATGCAAAGCATTGAGGCCACTCAGAGAATTCGTAATTCACTAATGAGAAAGTTAAATACTATGTTTTTATCGTTATTTAATTTCAAAATTTTATGTGCGAATAAAAACCGTTACGAACTGTTACGGAACATTTTTTTTTTTCGTTCCGGAACAGAAACGGAACAAACTTTTACCGCAGAACGAAACTAAAAAAAAAAAGCATTTCGTTCCGACACCCTGGCAGCTTCAACAGATGGTTAGATAACTACATGACATAAACTTCATTAGCTGCCAGATATTTAAGTGCACAGCTTTCGACTGTGTCGCAGATGAAGATTGGGTTCGTTGTCCTGTATATTTATTTTTTACAGCTCTGAGGGTTAATCTGTTAACCTTAAAAAAACCGACATCCTTGGGGCGTAACAACTTTTGAGCGTAGATTTTGCTATTCTTCCAGAAGTAGTTATTAAGATAGCTTTAGAGACGTAAAGATACGAGACGGGAACGCACGAAAGTGTATTTACTCTCACAAACACAAAGAGTAGAAATATAGAAATTTCAGGATTCCCCACAGCTGCGAATAAATTTACTGGCTTCAGCGAAATGCACCGCCTCGGGATAGCAGAAATCAGAGGAAATAATTTGCGGTGTACACAAAGTTATCATCCTCCGCAACAACACTGTCTGTCACGGGGTCCAAAATAAGCCCACTGACACCACCAGTCAGATTTTCTGGCGCATACCATTTCCCGCATACCAAACGCATATCATACTAGTCTAAGGCTTGCATCGCAGTGGAGGTTTAAAGAACACTTCGAAGCAGTAGCTGTAGCAGTGAAGTCACGTGACAATAGTACGGTGAAGCTGAACACGCCTATAGTAAGTTTCTTAGGAAGGTTGTACACCCGCAGCATACATATTTATTACCCTTACCAGTTATTTTCCTGCTCCATGTTTATCTGGACGATAATTACAAAACAAGGTCCTCTCGTTTTCAAACAGGTGACCAGGATAGCGTCAGCACGGACGACAATTATCTCACAGGTGAGCAGCTAATCCTTCAGTATGTAATCAACGATGATCAAATAAACTTAAAAGCTACTCAACGCGTGTGCTTTCCCTCTCAAGATATCTCTCAGCATTTCGACGGCGTACAAAGGACTACTTTTTACTGCAGGAATAGGAGGGCTAAGCTGCCGACGAATGTACGTGAATGCGACAAAATCGCGAGGCAGGAGATTTGCAAAATATTGGAGGGATTGCGTTCCTTCATAAGTAAGACGGGAGCATCAAGATCGCCAAGCTGAGATATCGTTTTCGCTTATAATCTTTATAGATACTGAGCCGTTCCATGCTTCGTCAAAGACGCTTCGAAATTACGTGACGTCACTATGAAGTGGCCAATGAATTTCAGCATTGGGCAGTCACACGCCATGAGCGAATGCGCGTCGATACTGTGACAGCACGGCGACGCCGACGGCGACGGCGCAAACGTGCCTCGAGCATTCGTATCATTACTGTGTCGCAATGAAAGTCATTGCCCGTAGCTCATTCACTCCTTAAACAATTAGTGCGGATCCGGAATGTTTGTTACCTGAAAAGATAAAGCGTCCGCGCGAATGGCAATACTACTTGCAACTTTTTTGTATTCCGAGTCATGCGACAAGTACAAGACAACGCTCTTTGCTTTGAGCCTGCTTTCTTTCATAGCACATGGGAGCCCTCTTTACAGGAGAACGTCGAAAACGTTTTGCTGCGTCGGTATAGCTTCCTCACATGACAACTAGACCTAACAGGCAGAGCACGCTTTACAAAACAAGTTTCCAACGGTGTGTTGCGTCGGCACAGCTTCCTCGCAAGGCAGGTAGCACTAACAGGCAAAGCACGCTTTACAGGAGGAAGTGGAATTTTTTTCTTCTTCTGTATCACTGATATATGCTTTCGTGAATACGTAAGTAGTCTTTGTGGCTGATTCAAATACAACTCGAACAGTACCATAAGTGAATCCAATCTAAAATGAGTAGCAACAGAGGCGGTTTAGACGTTCGCTTTTCAAATAGCTGTTTTTGAAGCGATATAACTCAGTTCTTTTACGAAGGCAGAAGTTTTCGAGATCTGACACGGTTAACGTTGCCGTCACGACTTCTACAACGAATTTAAACTTTTGCCATTTTCAAGCAGGAAAGTATTTCCCTCGTACTCGCACGTTGTTTTTAAATTGAGTTACGTCCTGCTGGATGCACTTCACTCTGATTTGTATTTGTTCTTGTTTTTTTTTTTTTGCAGATTCCAGGTAGGTATCTTAAATGCACGTCAACTTCATTTAAATTTTGTAGTTACAATACGCTAGATTGATCTGACATCAGCGTCTAAATTCACAACGTATAGTTACATAACGGCGGTATCTACACTGATGAGCTACGGGGCGCTGTTACCAGGTAAACGAGACTAATATCACCAGTGATGTCTAGACACCGAGACGTGCTGTGCAAGCAGCACGATACATTACCGGCAATTTACTGGCCAGCAAGAACGCTGTTTTTTTACTTGACAGTTATCGCCATCCTCCCTGCACTCGTTAGCACTCTGAACAAAATATTGATTTTTTAATATTTACATCGATAGTGAAGATCGCAAAATGAGCTGTAATTGATGGTAAACTTGTTACGTACCTTCGATTTTTTTTCAATGTAACCGGTTTCGGCACACCTGTCACAATTGCAGACTTGAGACGGGGGTCAATTGGGGCTTCGAAGCACGTGCCTTTGTTGGGCAATGTGAGTCTGACGGCAAGCCTGAGGACATACGGGTTGCTAAGAGTACTACCAACGCCACCTCCGATAGTTGCACTGTACACTACTACTACTACTACTACTACTACTACTACTACTACTACTACTACTACTACTACTACTAGCTGCTAATACCACTAATGCTTACTACTACTAATACTCCTGCTCATGCTACTGCTAATACTACTACTTGCTACTACTAGTACTCCTATTTGTGCTGCTACTACTACAACAACAACAACAACAACTACTACTACTACTACTAATTCCACCACTACTTACTACTACCACTCTTAACTAATACTACTACTGCTACTGCTACTACTACCACACTACTACTACTACTACTACTACTACTACTACTACTACTACTACTACTACTACTACTACTACTACTATACCAGTACTGGACAAAAAGGAAGTTCAGTGGAAGAGGGAGGCTTGAATTGATAAGAAACCATTGAACTGTGCCTGCCGCTGGAGCCAATGTTTCCACAAGTGGGCATGTCTTCGTCACTGTAGCAACTGCAGGGCATTGGCTGCCCTGCAGCAACTGCACTACTGGTACCTGCACGTTAGGCAACCACACTAGCTTCTGGTTCTACTGGTACTACGTTAAGGTAACGCTGACGTCACTGCGATGGACGCGCAGCACCCATGGCGGCACCTCCAACTCGTGGTGGCTCGTGCCCGTGATGGTATTCGGCGCATGCGCGGGCCTTGTCTTGCTCGCTGTCGCCGCCCTGGGCACCACGTACACCTACCGCTCTGTCATCGCGCGCATCGCCGGTAAGTCGGCAGCTGCGCGTACCATCTTCGGCTAATTACAATTTGATAAGACTGCGATGGTTGTCTAATCATATTGCACGTACATGTGCCTGGCCAGTTAGGCTTTGTTGCGCTGCACTGACCTTGTAGGTAAATTTATGTATGTGCGCTCAACTGCTGTGCTACGTTTTCAGTATTGTCACTTGTATTACTTTAACTTATTTTGTCAATTATTTTTTGTTATGACCACCCCACCCATTTCTTGCTTGGTTTTCTGACCACACTAGGTTTTAAATAAATAAATAAATGAATAAATAAATAAATAAATAAAAGTTTATTACAAATATCCGAGGGGAACTCCCCTCGGATATTTTTCGCTAAAAGACAACGCCTATTTTTCACTCACTAATAACGACGCCGACGTTCTCTCTCTCTTCCAACAGCAGCAGAAAAAGCAGCGAGTGAAAACGTTGGTACGTATGCACATTTATTTATTTATTTATTTATTTATTTATTTATTTATTTATTTATTTATTTATTTATTTATTTATTTATTTATTTATTTATTTATTTCCGCCATGTGTATGCGGCATATCCTCAGGCGGTGTAGTAGTTGTGTACGCGCGCATACGAGTGCACATCGCATTCGACCGGCGTACACATTGCGAATAAATGTGCAAACTTCGACAGGTTATAGTCCGGGGCGGTTTTGACAGTCGGCTTGGTTCGCACAGCGCACGAATGGTCGTTATCACAGGAATGTTGTTTAGCTATAGCGACCGCGTATGCATATCCTGCATGCACGTTGTCAGGGATTTGACTATTTATCGCAATGCAGCGACATTTATATGGTTTGGTAAGCTAGTACATCACTGAAGGAGGTGGGACGAAGGGGACAGTGAATTAAGACACGAAAAACGCCAAATCATGGCGCGCCTTGCATTCACATCTAGTCCCGCCACTGCTCTAGCTATTGCCTCTTCCGCTCGCTATGTTGTGCGTTGAAGTATACTTGGGGCATGAGAGCGGAGCTAGCCTTCCCAGCACGCTTGAAGTGAAGCATGTGCACTCTGAGCGCTCTGAGTAGCAAGTTACACGGTCCATAATGGCGTAATAGTTGCGCAAAAAAAGACGAAGACAAGAAAGCTTGTGATGTTCACTTTCTTGTGTCCGTCTTTTTTTGCGCAACTATTACGCCATTATGAATCAGCACCAACTAGCTCGCCTTTCCGTTTTGCTTCAGGTTACACGGTATTTGAAACGTATTGATACGGTAAAGACGCTGAAAAACACTCAGGAGCCGCGTTATCAACAGAAAAAAGGACAGGCAGCTTCAGAAGCGCAAGGAAATGTAGAGCATTTCGCTATCTTAGCGCACTGTAGGAACAAGACGGAGGACAGAAGAACACACGGGCCCTGCGCTGTGTCCGTGTGTTCTTCTGTCCTCCGTCTTGTTCCTACAGTGCGCTAAAATAGCGAAATGAGTTACCAACACGCCCACGTCTACGCTCTGCCAAAATGCGGAGATTAGAGAGCAAACACAGATAGCTGATATTGTAACGACGATTAAAGGTGAAGGTGCAGACGTTAGGCAGGTGACGTGATCATTGCAACACATAACAGGGGATCTGTTGAGTAACGAAACGGGGGCACAGGCCTGTGCACATTTCCGTAAGGAGGGTGGGGGGGGTAACACACTAGGCCAAGAACGAGTTCTACTAGCGGGGTTTCACCGTAACGCCAGCATCCTGATTGAGACGAGCTTCGCAACAGACGAGCTTCGAAACTTCGTTTCGCTTCGAGACGAAGTTTCCCCGCTCCCGTTAGTCACGTTTGAAGGACAGCACGCTTCACAGTGATGAAAAAGAAAAGAAACAAAAGAAAATGAAGCGATGACGTGATTCCCACAATGGCCGGTCTTTGGTCCCTGTATTTTCTGAAATAAAGATGGAAAGTAAACAGTTTTTGGAATGGAATATTAGGGTCCTTCGGCCGCCATTACCGTCAAAAACCTGCGTGGTCATGGCTAAGCAAACGTATGGAGCAGACTTTGCCCCCCGCCCCCCAATCCTAGGTGATTAGGGGGGCAGGGCTGCCCCCCTCGTGCGCATGCCTATGATGGGAAGTGAAACAGTAACTTGCATGCAACATCAGTATGCCTCGGCCGACATTATCGCCAAAAACCTGCGCTGCCATATAGCCCAGCACTTTAAACAGTGCAGGGTCAGTGCAGGGTCAGATTTGCCTCCCCCCCCCTTAAATGATTGGGGGGGGGGGGCTATTCCTCCTCCCTGTGCGCACGCCTATAAAACAGGGTTTCAACGGGAACGAAAATGCACTCGGGTGATATGATCACATCATGATACAGGATAAGCGAATCCACAGGCACAGGCGATGACAGGTGACGCGAAAGAATACTAACGAAAAAAATTTTGGATGTGGTCCTAGGGCTGGTGAATACAACAGATAGAAGAATGATGTAAACATGTCTTCTTCCTTTCTGTTTTTCTTTTTTTCGCTCTTTTCTCCTCCTAGTGGACTTCGGAAACAGGAGCTTCCTGCTTACGGAAGACGAAGGTATGTCTGCCTTCGCTAAGGCTGCTTGCGCGTGTTTTCGGCTTAAATTCCGAACTTTAGGCTTAAGTTCACGTAGCACGAAAAAAAAAAATAATAAACGGGTCTTTCGTCAACTGCTAAATCGATCATTTAAAAAAGAAACAAGTCGTCGTATTTAATAAAAAGTTGAACTTTACCTAATAAAAAACACCCTTTTTTGTATTTGTCGAAAAGTGAGGGATGCCGGTTAAGTTGGAGAGTAACTGAAGAACGAAGTTTAATAATTCGTAACTCTATATTCAAAAAGAAATCGTTGAGCAATAAACAACATTCGTTACGACACACGACGCAGAACAATTATATATGTGTTGAACTTACAGCAAAATATTTTACAATACATACCTACGCCGGCCTTCGAAAACTTCTACTCAGCGCATTAGACAGGATATTTTTTTTAATGCCACATAATACGTCAATCATGCCCACTGTAGACGTAAAACATGGAAGGGACTTAAGGAACTGTGGCGTCACTTTCCTATTGCCGAGTTTAAATGTGGCAGACTCCATGGTGTGATCTTAAGTTGGTATACTCAAGTACTTCTGAAAGAAAAAAGAAGCTTCGAAAGCCTATATTAACGGTTGCTTATTAATGTCTGTAAAACAACATAACGAAATTCAGAGCGGCATCGATAATGTCATGCTGTGTTATTGAGTTAGACGTATAAATAACACAATGGGGTTCTTACAGTCAGTAGACATTGTAATAAAGACACCATTCGGTTCAGTTGAAGCTTCATTTATATTTTCTTTTAGATTGATAAAAGCTTTTCAGAGAGGAGCAGCATCATCTTAACAGAAGTATTGAAACGGTGTTAGGTCATTAACTTTCCAGGTTTTTTTTCCCTTTAAGCAAACGTGCGGTGTTTCTAATCGGCAGAAATAAATGTTTGCATGCCTCGGTGATCCCTCAATAATCTGACATCACAGCTTCTATACAGCCAGCTTTCGTTTCCGGAGGTTATAATATATCGTGACGTCACGACGCCAAATAATGTCTTGTGAAGGAGAAGATTACGTCATTCTGTCCACTCCCCGGCTCTCGCAGTCGCCTGCTACGCTATTACTCGTTGGGAACACCGATGCAGCCGCCTATAGAAGACCGTCCCAGCCGGAGAATGTCAGTGTCGCGCGACGAGCTTCTGCGTCATGAAGTCACATACAGTTTCGTACCGTACATTTCTCTTGGGAAGGAAGGGGGGCGGGGGGGGGCACGTGACGTCACAGCGCTTTCCCCTTCCCCGTTGACCGAGTCCGAAAGGCAACGAGCTTCACAGTGGTTGCGAAAATGAAAATGAAGCGATAACGTATACGTACTTGTCACAACGGCCTGCCTTTGGTTCACGGCTTTCCGCGGCTATAGGTGGGTGGTACACAGCTCTTGGAATGCAACATCAGGGGTCTTCGGCCGCCACTATAGCCAAAAACCTGCGTGGCCATAACAATGCACGTTAGAGGGACACTAAAGAGAAATAAACGATTTTTCGCGAATTAGTAAATTACACTTCCACAATACCGAAAACACCACTCATACCGCGAGAAGACGCTCGGTAAGCGGGGAAACGCAGGAAACGAAAAGGCGAGCGGCGGCACCTCGAAATTTCCGCACCAAACGCCTTGAAGTCATAGATTTTGACGGCGTCTACCAGGTCATATGTGGTTCCTGATCGGTAAAGATGAAATACATTGTCCTCTGAGGTGGCCGTAGACTTAACATACCAAGTTTCGGGAAGTTTCGTTGATCCAAAATACGAAAGGTAACTTTGAAATTCATGACGTCACGCGCGGAGATTTCGGCGTGAAACTTAATAATGAGACATTTACCTCGATTTTCTCCTCTTTTAATAAACATATGATGGTGAAATTAACGACATTAGAGCTCTCAGAGTACAATTCATCAATCTAAGCCAATTCATTGTTTCACTTTAGTATCCCTTTAAACAATGACAGAACAGATCATACCGAGTCCCTTAGAGCTCCCTTAGATGAATTGGGGCACGGGGGGGGGGGGGGGGCGACCTCTCCCTGCCGCCCCCTGTGCGCTGGCTTGTGGTTACAGGTATGCGCACTTCCGTTTCCGGTGTATAAGCTCCGGAAACGGAACCGCAACTCACGATAGAGAAGCTGTGATCATAAATCGTATGGGGCGCTCCGATACTTGGCAGCAATTGTTATTTATGGTTTGGGTTTCAGAGCCTCCATTCTACGCTGTAAATAAACGAATGTTAGAGGAGGGGAGGGGGGAAGACGCATCATTACTCCATTAAAAAGAGGCCTTCTGCGCACGTAAGGCAAGCAAGCGTTCTATATGACGCGATATATGACGAAGGCCAAGCCGTCGGCCTTCTGTCAGGCGTTCCCGAGTACAGCGAGGACCGGGACGACGTGGCCGACGACGGCGCCAACGGACCGAGGCCCCGGATCTGGTGCTTCCTGCGACGCCTGGACACGCCGCCGAGCAAGACGCCTCCCGGCGATCGCCGGGTCACCACGGCACGCTCTAGCGCCGCACCGAGAGGCCTGTGCTCGGCGCTTGTCTACCAGGGGGCCCGGATCGTGTGGCGAGACGCCGAGGCCAGCATCGACGTCGTGCAGCCGTGTAAGTCAACGTTTTAGCAGCTGAGCTGTTAAGCTCGACGTCAGGCCATGCAGAGTGAACAAAAACTATCATCATCATGATCGGCATCTGCCTTCTAGTGCGTTGCTAGTCCGGTGCGCGCTCTTCATCATATCCTTCACCTTCTTAAGGCCTTGTTAATTAAGGATAATTAAGGATATTTGTTGGTTAAGACCTTGCTAAGTAATAATGACTAATTAAGACCTTAGTTAATACCTCGCTAACTGGGATATTGCTAATTAAGATCTGGCTCATTAAGATCTTGATAATTAAGATCTTGATCACCACAAGATTGCTAATTAAGACCCAGCTAATTAAGAACACGCTCATTAATCTATCACTTCACATAGCCACGACGACACTTTGCCAAGCATTATAGTTCTACGCTCCACGTAGCCAAGCCTTGCAATGCCTAGTAGAGGTGTGCACGGGCTCCGGGTAGCCCGATAGCCCGAGCCCGACCCGCCCCGCGGGCCGGGCTCGGGCGGGCCGACGTACTTTCACCTCGGGCCCGGGCCGGGCTCGGGCTACTTGGAGTTTTATCGGGCCGGGCTCGGGCCCGGCGCAAAGCCCGACTCAAGCCCGAAATATAGAGAATGAGCGGGAATTATTTTCCAGCACGCATACAGCGCCTTTTCCGCGACCGCCCTTTACCGCTTTTCCTTTCCATTCGCTACTTTAAACAAAAGGGGAGCAGGTAAAGCACTGCCTCTGTTGCACTCCGACAAACAGAGAAGTAGCACCACCTGAGCTAGTGACGGCGCCACGCGACTGTTCCGCGTTAGATTTAAGGCCAAATCCCATATGAGTGAAAATGCACGCGACAGCGACCCGACGTAGATTGCCTTCGTGCAAGCTGACGCTTGCATTGGCATACCCCATACACGTGACGGCTTTGGCGAGCGAACTCCATCGTTGCTGGCATGAGGTCGTCTACTTGTATAGCAAAAGTGCCGCGAACAGTCTCTATTAGAGACTGTTCGTCGTGTGTCGTTTGATCATATTCGATATGCTCAATAAAATGCCAAATTACCGGAAAACGATGTTTTGTTTTCGCAGCGAACCTTCAAAAAGCCGGGCCGGGCCGGGCCCGGGATTGTGTTTTCGTACGTCGGGCCGGGCCGGGTGGGCTTGCAGCCCTTTGCCGTCGGGCTCGGGCGGGCCTTCGACAAAGTCAGCGGGCCCGGGCCGGGCTCGGGCTCGGAATACGGCCCTAGCACAGCTCTAATGCCTAGCCAAACCTAGCAACGACTTTGTCGAGCTTGTAGAAGCGGACAGAAGCTAGGTCGGCGACAAGCTCCGCTGTTAGTCCAACCTTGCATCACTAGTGCAAGCTGCCCACATTTTTCTGCACTTTTACTGCGATATCAATTATATGGACACTCAGGTGCATTTTTCGCCGTCGCCGTCATGTCCTGTATAAAGTCCAAATTGATAACGTCACCCTGTGCGTCGTATGTTTTACGTGCGAGTGGAAGCTTGCGAAGGCTCCAGACGGGCGCGGGCTCAAACAGAGGAAACTCTCCGGCGTGCTCCGGCGGGCGAAGAAGCACGGGGGAGGGGCGGGGTGGTTAAAGGTACGGTCATGTATCCTGCATCCTAATAATGAAATCATGACCCTAATAACGAAAAAGTAAACCTTTGTACAGAAAACGCCACTCGCCACAGTTTCATAAATTAGAGAATCAATTTATAATCAGTAAAATCAATGATCGCGCGGCGCAGCGTCATCATAGGCCTGACTATGCCCACTGCAGGACAAAGGCCTCTCCCCGTGTTTCGCCAAATAACCCGGTCCTGTGCTTGCTGCGGCCACGGTATTTGCGCAAACTTCTCAATATCATCTGCCCACCTAACTTTCCACATCCCCCTTCGCGCATTTGCCTTCTCTTCGATCCAGTCTATTACTCTTAACGACCTGCGGTTATCTTGCCATATTTCACAAATAATTGCAATATCATTGCCGAAAAAAAGCCTTAGATCACACGCTATCCTACCCTGGCCTCTACGACTTGGTCGTACTCTGTCGTCAAACTCTTATTTTGTGCGCGACAAACTTCCATCGAACTCTTGCATGCGCTTATCGACGCGACAAGCTGGTAAGTTTCGTTTGCTTGCACTGGAAGTATTCTCGGCTTTCGCAGCCAACGAAGACGACCTACGGAGACTGGCGGCTCGGCGGGACGTCGACCCACTGCTCGAAGTCTACGTTCACGTGGCCAGCGACGAGCAGCCAGTGACAGGTGAAGCCACATGGATGTTATCGCTCTCGGAATAGATGAAGGCGGGTGAGGTGGTGGTGGTGGGGGGGGGGGGGAAGAAACCAGTTTGGATGAAGATAAAAATATTGTGAATAAGACTTATGGCGGGGAGGGTGATGACGCCAGAATTTTCATTTTAACATTTCTCCTGCATTGTCCCGGACGCTTTTAAATAGTCGAACGTTAACTAGCAAAGCTCCTCACTATGACATCATTGACGGGTTGGCACTATAGCAGTAAGCAGAAAATCTCGAATGGAACGCTTTGGGATTTGTGAGGTGTCCGGAAATCACCAGATTCAGATGTATGTTGAGGCTTTTCGCGCTTCATCGATGAGAAAATAAACAATGAGCCTGCGCATTATAACGAATAATTCTTCAATAATGTGCACCACTCTTGTGAGTTAGCCAAAGTTGAGTTTCTCTTGCAGCTTCTTAGCTGTCCCATCAAAGGTACCTATGTATTATGTGCCCTGTCCATTATGTGCTACTGTCGATCATGACATCCTGATCTTTATGCGCTTATGTTCACTCTGATCCGCTCTTCACGATGCGCTCCTGTTTACTACGCGCCCTTGCCCATTGTAAGCTCCTATGCCTCTTAGGTGCCTGTCGATTAGTTGTTTTTGTCCACCACGTTACCTAGTCCATTATGTGCTCCTGTGTCTTGTGTGCTTCTATTATGAGATGCTGATCTTGATTAGCTTATGTTCACTTTGACCTGTGGTCCACGATGTGTTCTTGTCCATTACGCGACCTTGCTCACTATAAGCTCCTATCCCTCCCAAGTCCATTATGTGTCATTATGTCCACTAATTCCATTATGTTGATTATGTGGTCTAGTCCATGTGCTCCAGTGTATTATGTGCTTCGATTATGAGATCCTGGCCTTTATGCGCTCATGTCCAGTGTGACCTGTTGTCGATTATGCGCCCTTGCCCATTATAATTCTTTGTATCTCTCTTTGGCGCCTATGCATTTATGTGCTTCTGTTCATTATGTGATCTAGCCTATCGCGTGCTCATGTCTATTATGTGCGCCTGCCGATAATGTATTCCTCTCTATTATGAGCTTCGTGCTCATTGTGAACTCTTCCAATACGCACGCGCCAGGGGCGTAGCCAGGGGGGGGGGTTCAAACCCCCCCCGAAATTTTTCAGTTTTGCTTGCGTATATATACACGCACACATACAAACGCACGCACGAACATACATAAAGTATGGTTGAACCCCCCCCCCCCCCCGAAAAAAATTTCTGGCTACGCCCCTGGCACGCGTACTCCTTCCTCACGCAGACCGGGCTTCTGCCGCCACCTCGGCGAGCGGCGCTCGCTCTTCTACGTCACCCTCGGCGACGTCACAAGCGGCTTCCGCGCCTTCTAGGTCCTCCGCCACGACCAAGGAGGCGCTTCGGTCGCTCCTGCGCTCCCCGCAGGGCACCACCGAGGTGTTTGCCATGCGCACCGCCCGCTGGCTGGTCGTCCACCACCTGGACGGTTTGGTCATCGAGCTTGGCAGCGCCGTCAGCGGCGTCGCCACCGAACTCATCACGCGCCTCGCCGAGGTACCGAGTGTCGTAAAAAACTGCGTGAACTCTCTTGAAGGATGGCAACGTATACCGATGGGGGAGAAAGGAACCGCGTATCTTATTTTGCTCGAGGCTGAATTCTTTTCACCATTCGCCATTCGTGAATGCCCCGATTTCATCTTTAACAACGGACCTGTTTAAGGGCCAACTCCGGCGATTTTTCGAGGTCGATGAATCTCAATGAAATTCGCTGGGTACGTTCTTTTGCACGATTCCGTCATTTATGCCAAATTACAGGCTTGAGACATGCGCAGATTGTTTGCAAACGAATTTTCAAAGATTGTCTGCAAACGCCCTCCTGGCTCCTCCTGGGCGAGGAGGGCTGATGTTAGGGTGAAAAGGAGAAGGCGGGACGGTAAACTGTAGCATAATCATGTACAGTGCAATCGAAAGAAGGAGAATCTTAAGGGCTCGTCTTTCTTTGTTAGACAGAGTATTAATGAGAACTAACAAGACAATTAAGGCAAGAAAAGTACGGGGGACTGCGCGACAAAACGAGTTATATAGCACACGCGTCTCTGCACGCATGTGCAGATGTGCCAGCGTCAGCTCGGGCGCATGGGCAAGTCGTTCACGCTGGTGCTGCCGGAGTCGACGACTCTCTTCGCCCAGTACGACCTCAATGCCCTGCTCACCACGTAAGTACACGCTTACAACCAGTCGAATCGAGCTTCGTGCGTACGCGCGAAATGAGCATCGTTTGAAGGCAACGCGTAACACTTCCGTTCTCAAATGCCGGACTTCATCATTGCGACGGCCTCATGCGTGCAACGGTGTGCAGACATGTAACACGTGTACTTGTCTTCGTTCTATAACTACCGGCTATCCGCTATACCATCGAATGACACCGTTAAAGGCAAATGGAGCTGGGAAGGCCTCTTAACGCATAGGACAGATAACAATTGGTCAGTTCGAGCAGCGGAATGGATACGAAGGGATGGGCAGAGCAGCCGAAGGCGGCAGCACTCTGGGTGGCTTGCGCGATACAGGGGTCAGTTGGAGGTCATCGGGTGAGACCATCGTCCTGCGCTGAACGTGACAAGGCTCATACTTCAGTGTAACGGCGCACCACAAAACAACCAGACTGAAAGGAGAAGAAACGACACACGCAACAGCACTTGTGTGTGTCGTTTCTTGTCCTTTCAGGCTGGTTGTTTTGTGGTGCGCTGTATACACTGAAGAATGAACCGACACCGACTCGCCCAAGTTGCCGTCTTGTGGCAAGGCTGACGATGATGATGCTTGGTATGAATGTGGGAAGGAGTTCTGATTCGCTTTCTTGCAGTGTTCGAGTGCATTGAGAAATCGTGTCGTATGCATATTGCCTTCTGTGCGACTGCTGATGGTTGCGGCGCAGGAGGGGCCTGTACCCTATCCAGCGGACACACCTGACCAGCGACCTCAGGCACGCCAGCTGTCCGGCGCCATTCAAAGGGGCCTACTTCGGAATCGTGAGTGCACCTCTGCTGCGCATCGTGTCGAGTGCATCGTTTTGATTCCTATTTGATCAACGGCAGGGAGAACACAGAAAACAGAAGAAATAGAGGTTAGGACACGAGCGAGGACACGAGCGTCCGCTTTGCCAACCCGCACCTGAGTAAGGAACAGAAAGACATAACCCGAGTGGCCGCGCTACTACTTTACACCACTATGGTGTTTTGTATTGAGTGACGTGACAACGGGCCAGAACGCGTGATTCCTGGTAGAAATGAAGAGATAATGAATTATAGTGGCATATTAAAGCAGTCCTTTTGGCGATCTGAATAGGATTTATACTTTTAAATCGCGTTTAAAAGTCACGAAACGACCGGTATATGGAAGAGCCTCTAAGCAGGATTGCTGTACGTAGTCTGATGCTTCAATGTGCTCCAGAATGAGGGTTCAAAATTAGAGATGTATAATATTACCCACCACCGCTCTATTCCGCGCTTCTTACGAGGTAAAAGGAAGTTGACGCTGCATTCGCGACAACTATATACTGGAACATGTCGATCGAGCAGCAGCGCACAAGCACAAACCGATGCAGTGCTCACCACCCGCTGCTCGTAGCATGTGCTGTGTGTATACATATAAGACTGGACAGTTGCCGGCAGATCGAAAAATTCTGATGACAAGGGTTTCACGGCGTTTTTCCGCGTTACCATTCCCGTGATTAAGCACTCCGACCATTAAGCCTTCCGTTGAACTAAAAAAAAAACGAGGTATACTATAAAAATCGGTTGTGGGTCCGTATAAATGCTAAGAGATGGCCCCTAGAAACCCTGTATACTGTTTAATAAAATGTTTCGCG
Organism: Rhipicephalus sanguineus; assembly: GCF_013339695.2. NCBI lineage: Eukaryota > Metazoa > Arthropoda > Arachnida > Ixodida > Ixodidae > Rhipicephalus > Rhipicephalus sanguineus. The sequence goes on from NC_051184.2 coordinate 53,381,763, forward strand.
TTAAAGCTACCGCGTCTTGCGCTCTTTTTATGACGCCGATGCCGCAGGAGCACATCCTGAACCGGACCCGGTCGGCGCTGGGACGCGGACATCGACGCCATGGCCTGTCGCGAATCTTCTTCAGCGTCAGCCTGCTCGGGGCGCACTTCCTGCTGGACAGGGAGCCCGCGCCGAACGAGAGCGTCGCCTTCGCGCCGGCAAAGTTCCAGGGCTTCATGCCCTACTCGCAGGTGAGAGGGATGCGCAAGTCCTTTGGCGTGAGGGGTGGAAATTTGTGCTTGTTGGTATAACACGATGATTGCTGGTAGCGCATGCAGCTAAGGACAAGGACAAAAGAAAGACACATTCGACACCATACAGCGCTATGTGGTGTGGAATGTCTTTCTTTTGCCCCTGTCCTTAGCTGCATGCGCTATACTCGCGGACAACTTTTCTTGGCAATGAAGTGAAGGCTACAGAGCCACAATGCACGTATCCTACCGCTAATGAATGTAGTCCCACAATTGCGTCCGTATTTTCTGCGTGAGATATATAAAATACTCCTTCATTTTCTACATGTAGCTTTTTGAGACGGAACGCAGCGCACACAAGCGAGGTATTTGTATTTCGTTTACTTTATACGTTGTCACTTTGCGTTTTTGAGTGCGTGAAAAAGTCGCGCCTTTTACCCGTACCTTAGACGCTAAGCAGCGTTTGCGCTTAAATGCAACGCTAGCCATCACTTTCCACGGCGTTACGAGACGCGCGCCAAACCGGACTACTTCGCGTAGCAGTACATGTGCAGACGCTCCGCCCCCGTAGCTTTCCCTTCATTGCCAAGAAAAGTTGTCCGCGAGTATACCAGCAATTATTATCCTTTGGCGTGGCCACGGCCGGGATAGCAGAGAGATGCGCTCTAAAGGGAAACACCCTGCCGCAGTTAAAGTTACTTTCAAGAGACCAATTAACAATGAACCAACAGGGCACCCTATGCATTCGCCTAAGATGACTCGAAGGCGAAAGCCGTCGTCTTTTTGATCCCCCCGCCCCCGAAAGCTTCCTGCACCTAGCATGGCTTTGCACTGCCTCAGGGATCGGAGGCATTGCAAGCTTTCTGCACCTCATGCGCATCCAAGATCGGTCCACCTATGACCAAGCAACGATGCCATGTGATGACGTCACCATGTAACATCATGTTACGTCACGTCACATGTCTCCATTGTGATACGCAGAGACGAAAATATTTCGGCCAGCTATGCAAATATCGTACGCCTATCCACCCTACTCTGCTTCTTGGAGATGATCCACTCGCACCCTTGGCTTCTGTGCTAAACTTCCTAAAAGAATGTGGCTTTTTAAATAAGCTTTAAAACTCCATCATTTCAGTGTTCAATACTCAAAACACCTTGTGACTGGCCGAGCATAGCCTTAGCTGCTTTTGCGCCATAAAAACCGAATTAACTAAGGTCAGTGAGGTCACCATAACGACATGCTGACGTCACAAATTTTAATGATCTGTGACGCCGTGATGTCTTAATGAGGCGACGTCATCACAACAATTTTTTTGCGTCACTCGTGTTCGACACCGACGGTCACTTTTCGCGGTCGATGAGGCATCTAAGGCTTTCGCCTTAATATTGCCAATTAACATTCTTTTTACTATCAACATGATGGCTGTTGTTTCTATGGGAATATCGTAAGCCGTCACAATTTACAGCGTAACCATTCTTAGGAAATAAAAAAAAAAGATTGCACATTACTATTAATAATCGAATTTCGCTGGCGATATCGAAACCGGGCGCGCTGGTTACGCCACGCCGGAATTTCCCGTGGCAAGGAAAAGATGAAATTCGAACACGATATGATTATAAAGAAGATAATATTATCGAGATAAGACCGAAAGTCTCGAGTCTGAGCAAGCGTTCCGTAATCGCTTGCTTTGTTTTTAGCGTGTTTTGACTGCGTTGCCTTTCGCTTCTATCACTTTTGTCGTAAGGGCCGATCAAGCTGTCGTGGCGTCATGCTGTTCATTGTGGAATGAGATGTTCTTTCTTTCGTGACGATGGTGGTGTTTTGATCTTTGGTGGTTCATAAATAGGCGTGGATTCCAAGAATAAAATTTAGATTGGAGTTAGCGCTCGTCTCATGTATATGTTCCTGGCTTGTGTCTTTGTATTTTTGCTCTACCTTAATTCTTACAAACTCGCCCAGATTTCCGTTCTCGTAAGCGAGATCAGCTGCTTTCACTGTGGAGAGGATGACCTCGCTGAAAAGGTGGCGGCGCGTTCCCGTCGCAGGTGTGCCAGCTGATGATGTCGGGCGGGTGGAACGCGCGCGCCAACCTGGAAACCGACTGCACCGAGGCGATTAGGGGACCCCAGTGGGTGTCCTCCATCGCGCCTTTCTCAGGAAACTGGATCGTGAGTTGCACTCAAACGCGCCAGCACGCGTAGATCGTTTGCGGGCCTCTTCGATATGGCGTCCCCCCGGACTGTCCGGTAGGTCAGCCCGTGAGAACGCATACGCCACAGTCATCGACTCAAATCTGAATAAGGCACGAGTTCATGGAAAGATGGAAGCGTGAAGAGGCGAAAAATCCTTGAACATGGGGTGGTCAAGGATTTCTAATCATAGGCTGAATGCACATACCCGGGAAGGTCTGGATTCTCGGAGGCAGATAGCCTTACAAGTGGAGTATGGATTGTTGGCCTATAGTTGGTTAGGAGCAATTACTAGGACTGCAGCCCATGGCGGTCAGCGCAAACAAGAGAAGGGACAGAAGAAAGTACCGTATTTACTCGATTGTAACATGACCACGATTGTAACGCCAGGGGTGAATTTTTATTACGTCCAGGAAAAAAATAATTTCGGTATTCGATTGTAACGCGAGGGTCGACTTTAGGTTGCAAAAATCTAGAAAAAGAAACTCGCGTTACATTCGAGTAAATACGGTACACGACACAGGAGCTGAACCCTGAAGTACAGGGTGCTGAGGCGACGTGGAAAAGTTGGGTTACGTTGGGCAAGAATAAGAATTTTCTATGGTACAAGTACCTAAATCACTGTATGGAGCAAACTGTTATAGGCGAAATATCGTCAGTTGTACAGCTGTTGGCGGCGGCGCCAAAACTCCTGGAAGCATCCTCTGCTGGGCGTAGAACAAATCTAGCATAATATTCCACCAGTCCCAAGAAGGCTTCCGCTTTTTGGGACTGGTGGAACGTCCAGATCCAACCTGTAGGTTGCGCCTGCGCAGTTTTCAACGTGATCGCATTAAAGAGCCCGTGTAACAACCTGCGTCGGCGTCGGCGTCGCTGGTTGTGAGCCAAAAATCGGCGTTGTCAGTGAGCGAAAAATTGACATAGAATGAAATAAATAAATATCTTGGGTTCGAGCGGCAATCGAACACAGGTCTTCTGCGTGGCATTCAGGTGTTTTAACTCAGAACCACGCCAGTGCTTGAAACTGCTTCGGTGAAAAAAAAAACCCTCATGTAGTGTGAAGAGTCCTGTTAACACATCTGATATTGCGTGGAACAATGGCAGAACTTCACCAGACATCACACCATATGAATTGAGCAACGAGTCGGTGGTATAAAGGCCCACCCATTACAAAGCCCTCAAGCAGAATTAATCATCATCAACAGCAAATACATCAACAGCGTGCAAATGTGCGTATTACCTTACGGACACGTATAGTACTTCGCTGGTTCGCAATATGATGAGGTATGGCGTAGTGGGCACTGTGCAACTGCACTTGCAGTACACGTGCTTTCTAGGACAGCTTAAAACAGGCAGTGCTACGCGCACTGACGTTCCTTTACTCGCGGCACGATTGAGATGTCCCACTGAGAAGCGATGCCTGGCAAGCGAATGAGGAAACGATGCCAATCACACTATCGCGTTCTACTCTTGAAGTCAAAGCACAAGAGTCCAAGTTTTTGTTCTTTTTTCTTCCCCCTCTCAAAGATCGGCCTTAAGGGCGCGATTCGCGGTCTCGCCGTCTTCGACGTCGACGGAGACGACCGGGACGGCCAATGTGGCGAGAAGCACGTCCTCTTGAAGAGGCTCAAGGACCTGCTGTCCTGAAGGCGCCAGCGATGGCGGCGTCTTCACTGACAGGACAAGAGGGCGGCAACGGCCTCCGGAGTGACCTTCGAGTTTCTGCCGTCAATGTAAACCGTCTGCTGTATATATGCGTGCCGCTTATACTCCCTTTTCTTGCCCACCTTTTCTTTTTTTTAATACACTTTTTTCTTCTTCGGGGCACCTGTACTATATGTATTTTGATGTAATGAAATATTGTTTTGTTGTGCAGCAAGGTGTCCGTTGCAAGAATATTAGCAGCGATGTTCGTTCCGGCTCAATAATAGTGTACATTGCATCAAATAAAGGGCTTCTAGTATACTGAGTGTGTATGGAAAACCACAAGACATTATTAGCTTCTTTGCGCTGCAACAACAGGATGAGCCATGTCTCAATGGAGTGAACGTCTACATTACCAATGACAGCAGGTTTTTCAGTAAGGACACTATGATCTCTATTAATCGTATCAATCTACGGGTAACGTGAAAATAACAAGCAAGTAGCGTGAATTAAAAGTTCCTTCTTTCTTTCCTTCTTTCTTTGCTTTTCTCTCCTCTCTTTTTTTCTTTCTTTCTTTCTTGCTTCTTTCCTTCTATCTTTCTTTCTTCCCGTCGTCCAATTCGCGTGGATGGTTCAATTCACGTGAATCCTCGTGGATGACGGCCCAATTCCCAATTTTCATTTGGGAATTGGACTTTCATCCGCGCGCTTAGCAACACCACCTTCAGTTGCTACAGGCAACAACGACAGCCATGCGTTGCATAGTCAGGCGCCAGTGAAATGTGGCAACATAAAACGATAACTCTAGGTCAGATTGTCATATCAGAAACGGCTATACTATGCCTGACTCAACCCGTGCATGGATTGGGCTACTATTATCGATTCATCATGTTACCGGCGTATGCATCGAGCGATTCGCGAAACTAAAACGTCTTTTTTTTAAGATCGTGGAAATACACACACAGAACGGCAATACCGTAGCGTAAACGACCCGATACTTGACCTAATGATTGCGTCGATATCGCAAGGACAATACTTAACCAAAGCTTAAGCGTATCTAGCCCCGTGAGTCGCGCAACGCTGGCGAGTTACGGACGTCTGTGCCGGCACCGTTTCGATAGCGCTTCAGGATATAAGACGGGCTATTGGCTGTCCTGGATGCGCGGGCGTTATTGCAGCAAATCGAACGCTCCCTGTTGGATTGGTTGAGCATGAAAGAAGGTAAGATGTGCAGAACCGGACACAAGAAAGGCGATCCAGAGAAGATTGGTTGGTTGAGTCATGGTGGCTTGGCTGAACCCAAGCCTGGCTTGAGCTCTTATAGAATGCCCTCTGAGGTTTCCGTTTGCTTCAGTTTGCGTGCCTTGAATTTTCTACGTCACACTGACCCGTTCTGTCGGGTCGCATGTCTTGTTCGAAACGAAATGACGCATCCAACTTCGGAGAAAGAAAAAATTAAGGCTCCACGCTTGAAGGAAGAGCGGAGCTGGGGTGGTCTTTCTTGTTTCTCGTGCATTTTGAGCTATGGTGAGTTTAACCCATATATGCCCAGTGTCGTACACATAGGACGCTTCTTTGAGGCACTCGAACATCGCTATTTCTTTAGCTGATGACTAGCGCCACCTACAGCACATCAAGCAGGCCTCAGTGAGTGCCTCAAAGAAGCGTCCTATGTGTACGACACTGGGCATATATGGGTTAAACAAGAATTTTGTAGAATTTATTGGCTATTGATGGATTATTGATTAGCTATCCATTGGCAATTACAAGGTATTGACCATGCATTTTGAGCTAGGTTGAGCTCAGCGAAGAATTAGAATTTATTGGTTATTAATCGATTATCGATCAGCTATATCGATTGGCCAACACAAGGTATCGGACGTGCGTTTTGGGCTAGGCATTTTCAACCAAGCATTTTCTAGAATTTATTGGTTATTGATCGAATATCGAATAGCACATGGTATTGATTGATAGACTAAGCTTAACTAGTCTCAATCATGTTCATCTAGAATTAGCCAGGCTTAACTAATCGTGACTTAGACTCTCTAGGCTATGCTAAGCCAGGCCGAGGTTTTGCGAACGCCGCACGGACCAACGGCGAGCTTAAACAGGTGCTCTGTTAAAAAGAGAGATGAACTTTACTGCCTTGTCAGCCCAGTGAACTATAGCCGGATACAACTTTTAGAAGTACGCGGCAGTTCCTCCTCAAAGGCGGATGCACACAAGCCTGCACCAATGGGAGCGCACTCCAAGCTGACGTCATGAGACGAACGGCCGGTGACCCCGCTTTCAGAGGATATTGCAGAGTGCATGAGCGGGACTATTTCTTTAGTCGCGGAGGGGATCGGCTGCTCCTACTCGGTCGTCTAGCCGACAATAGTGACCCTCGCTTGTAACACAGCGGAATAGAGGAAAGACAAATAATCGGTTGGTCCAATGATGAAATAGAGCTCGCGTAATAGCAACAATCTCGGTATGTGCACCTCAGAAATTGTAAAGAATAATTTGTAAACATTGTGCGAGCTTAAATTAGTCAGTTTCGGGGTCTCAGTTGCGCGTGTTCGTCACAGGAAGGCGTTCGTTCTAATTCATGTGTTCCTTCTTACAGCTTTGTTTCTAATGTATTCCATTATTTACTTTTAAGTTCAACCGCACTTTCAACTCGTCTTCCCAACTATGTAAAATTGCAGTTGAGTACGCCGCCGCTACCCTTATTTTCTTGCTACAGTCCAAGGTACAACTTCCGTTCTCTAAAGTGGTTATAGATGTTCTCTGACCCATCTGTAGGAATGCGCCAACAGCAGTGAGCTGCCCCGGAGGCATATCAAGCTACGCCCAGTGCTACCAATGGAAACAGTGGAATGTAGGCTCCAACCGTGGGCTCCTCCTTTTCAGCTGGAATTGTGGCGCAAGCTCCATCGACAACATTTCGCGGAAAGTGTGCGTTAAAAATGAAGACGTTTCCGACTATAACTAGCAAGAAGACTACTTTCCGCAAGAGACGCAATACCTTATTTGCAAATCTGCATTAATTGTTATCGATACTTGCGGCTAGAGGGGTAGGATCACCACTTTTTTTTTCGATAGTTCGCCCTACAGACATAGTAAAATATAGTGGTAAAGATAAACAGATGTGATCCGTGCAGAACGTCTCTACTCGCGGACAACATTTCTTCGCAAAGAAGCGAAGGCTACAGAGTAGTGATGCAGAACTATCGCTAAAAATTGACTGTCGATAGCATCGTTAGTTTTTTAGATGCGAAGTATCTTATGGCGGAGTTCAATCCGGTGGTGGTGGTGGTGTGCGGCGTGACCACCCTTACTGCGCATGCGCATACCCTCTCCACACACCTCCTCTCCACCTCTCCACTCTCCCTCTCCACACCTCCTCTCCCCCTATCAACCTCCCTTCTCCATACCCCTCTACCATTTCCCCCTCTCCACATTCCCTCTCCCATACCCCTCACCACTTTCTCTCTCCCCTCCTCTTTTCCACTCTTCCTCTGAAACGCGGGCTAGACATGCCGAAATTCTCTCCTGCGCAACGCCGCGATGAGCACCAGCGATGCACGTCCCCTCTCCCTCCTCTCCTACGCTGCCCCCTTCTCGCACGCCTGTCGACCGCGCTCCCCGCTCGCTCGCCCTGTGAGAATTAACGGCCAGGCTAGAGGGAAGACAAGACGCGCGTAGCGTTCCTCTTCGCGTTCCACGACGCGAGGTCGGTAGCATGCCCAACGAACGCCAACGGAACGCGATCGTGCAAGTGCTCCGGCTTCGCATCGCCTCATGGTCCCCTTTAGCGGGAAATGGTGTAATTTTTGAAACTAGCAGCAGTGTAAACAAACTATCGATAGTACTACTATCGACAAACTATCGATAGTGCAATCGGTAGTACCATCGTTAATATTACTAGCGATATTACTGCCACGCGTGTTTATTGCTTTGTTTTGATGTATTCGGGTTTAACCCACAAAGACTGTTAGCAACGTTTGACGCAGACCACGCCGTAATGTTTGAGACGCTTCACGATTGTTTTGAGACCATTCGGTGAAGATTACGCGCCGGACGCGAATAGTCAAGTTAATTCGAGAGCTTACGCAAGCACCAGCGATAACGCTGGCCGACGGCCGACGTCCGTTCTCGCCGCTATCAGTGCGCACCGTGTATCGCTTGTATTTTGAGTTTTGATTTTCTGGGCACAAGTTCGCCCAAATAAAGAGCTCCGTATTTCCCAGTTTTGCTGCAGCATTCTTCGCCGTCACAACCATGTGACAGTACTATCGATAGTGGTGCGAATAATGATGCTGTTGCGAGCCGGCCATATTGCCAAAATACTTGCGATAGCCTACTATCAGCTTCGCTTATTATGAGCAATTTTTGGCGAAAGAAATAACTATTTCCGCATATAAAATGGCGGAATATGTCTATCAATAAATTCATATCCAAAAGCAACCAGTTACACGTTACAATTAAAAAAACTTTGTTCTTGATATTTTTCTTATTTTGAAGTCATAAAATGCAATATAAATTTGAAGCCGCGCAGTTCCACCACATGTAACGCCTTCCTTTCCGCTACAGCTGCACAGTCTGACTTTATGATCATGTATCAGTAAAGCACTGAGGTGAAGAACACAAGCATGGCAACTTTCTTGCCCTTCAGCCTGCTCCTTCGGCTTCACTATGTACCACGCGCGCGGGGAACCGAGTTTATTCTGCAATGAGTTCACGCTGTTGATATTATATTATCGTTAGTACCATGGAATTTACTATCGAAAGCACTTTCGATAGTATTTTTTACCGTCGATAGTGACTCAGCTATCGATAGTATCGATAGTACCATCGAAAATTCTGCATGAATATTACAGAGCCAAATCGCGCGTATCCTACCGCTAATGAATATAGTCCCACAATTGCGTCCGTATTTCTACGTGAGATACAAAAAAAAATCACAGCATATCCACGGAGTGAATGATGATGAGCGGGCGAAGCTGCTGAGGTTCATCGGTAAACCGTGAATCTTCCGTGAATTCTGCCCAGTACATCATCACCGACGTGAGATCGGGCGCGTTTATACTAAAGGTTCGATGAGAGTTATGACGACTTGCGGCTCACTTTAATTTTACATGTACGCTGTGAATTTTCATTGTTTAGAAAACCATTGCTTTAGAAAACATCTGGCGTCTTTCGTTAAGCAGCTGGCGTCTTTTCGTTTTGCTTTTAGAAAACATCTGGCGTCTTTCGTTGGTTTATTTCATCAATCAACGGCGTTTTGAACAAAATTTTTATTGTTTAATCACGCACAGGAGAAATCTCACCAGGCACTACCTTGGAGGTAAACAATGGCTGCTATTGGGAATGAGAGACAGAAGAAGTCGGCTTTTAGCTAACACTTACACTTCTACTTCTACTAACGTTTCCTACTGGAACATGCCAATGGCTGCTAATGGGGAATGAGAGACAGAAGAATTCGGCTTTTAGTTAACGCGCACGCTGCGAATTTTTTATTGTTCAACAACGCACAGGAGAATTCTCCCACCGGCACCACCTTGGAGGTCAAGATCTGGTACTAGTGTTACGACTGGTTACGCACTACGAGGGACGAACGGGTGCCGCTTTAAGGAGCTTCGCCCCTAAAAATGCTCCATCATTTTCTACGCGTACCTCTTTTAGACACGATGCATCAGACACCAACGAGATATTTGTATTTGTTTTAGTATATACGTTGTCACCTTGCTGTTTTGAACGCGTGAGAAAGTCCTGCTTTTTACGTCTACTTCAAACGCTAAGCGGTGTCTGCGTCGATATGCAACGCTGGCTGCGCGCAGCCATCACTTCCCATAGTGTTATACGAAACGCGCGCCACACCGGACTAAACTTCGCGTAGGAGTACATGTCCAGAAGCTCCGCCCCCGTAGCTTTCTCTTCATTGCAGTGAACAGCGATATGGTATACGTGGATGCGACGATCAAGATCGGGTAGTCGGCCAGGCCGCCTGAGGCCATAGCGACGGAGGAGGCGAGGACGGCTTAACTGCAGACTTTGGCAAGTCCACAGACCATGTGTCACTGTCACATCGCTGACCTGGGTTAACGTCACTCCCTGCTTAGCTTCCATCGCGCTCGTCGGGACGAGAGAAGAGAGGAAGCAATTACAGCGTGCGACAAAGCTCTGTAACATCGCTCGTACTTGACGGATTCTAAAATTTCTTTTTTTGCGGTGGTCGATTCGTAGGGCAATGAACTCCTGTACCGAAGCCATTCGATGGTTACCAGGAAAATTGTTGCAGGGCCCCTTGAACCTTCAGACACACAACGATCGCTACTGAGCGTGTGAAAAGGCGAGAAATCGCGACGGGGAAAAATGATTCTAGCCAAACAGAAAGCTCGTTCCATATCTCTTAGAAGCAAGAGGTGGCCTACGTTAAAGGGACCGACAACTAATTGTTACGGGACCCGTTTTCTTTAGTGCAACGGAAAGCTTGGCGGTCAGAGAGTCTAATCACGGAATGGTAACGCAGAAAACGACGTGAAACATTTATGATAAGATCTTGCCGATCTCCGGCGACTGTGAAGTCGTACAGACACTACGCATGCTGCAAACAGTGGAAGGTGAGCGCGAGTTCGTGTTTGTGCGTTGCGGTTTGCTGCGCATGCGTTCACATCGCGCGCATGCGTCGAGACTAAACAAGTTCCACTATAGTTGCCACGAAGGCAGCGCCGTTTCTCAGCGTCAGCTCCTTTTACCCCCTAAGCAGCAAGGAATATAATAGTACACACGTAGATAATAGTATACACGTACTACTAATCTCGAACGCTATAATTATGGCGCGCATAAAAGCATCAGACTATACCTACGGCCACGTACTACAGCAAACGGAACGACTATACATGGTGCAGCATCAAGGCTATTCCGCTAGGCTGTGCGACAATACTGAAATCGCGAGAGGTACGTATGCTTGAATATTTCGCCGTAATTCACAGTCTTTTCATTTCCACCAGTACATATTCACAAGTTCTAACCAGTTGTCGGTCCCCTTGAAGATGCCAAATGTGTGGCCACAGGACAGTGGCTTCGGAGCTGTCGGCAAGCTAAGGCAGACACAGAACAATGCGCAAACTCACACGGTCCTTTACGCACTTGCTCCTAAAGCGACTGCAAGGCTTAAGCCATCTGCTTATTATTCTCCATCTTCTTTTTCATGTGAGCCTACTGTAATAATCCTGCCTCCCCCCCACCCCGTCTAGAAGCTTGCTGCGCCTAACGTGGTTTTGCACTGTCTCCGGGATCTGAGGCGTTGCAAGCCTTCTGCACCTCACAGCCTCCGTGATCGGCCCGCCTTTGACGTCACAAATTACGGCGATCTGCGACGTCGCAGGGTGACGTCATTAATAGTGTCACGTTACATTGAGGTCAAGTGACTTTCGGTACACCGTCCGCACACACACTCAGTTGAGCAACACGCGACTTTCGAGTCTTGACCGACTTTATTTATTTTATTTTTTTCTGCATCATTCGCGTTGACGCCGAAGCTGCTGACAAGGTCAGCTCTCGCCAAATCTCGAAAATTTTTTGACCGGCGAGATTTATAAGGCTTTCGTCTTAATAAGCATATGTGACGGACCTTCACTATTCCGTAGACAAAACCCACCTTCAGCCTTTCCTTCCCTGGTTAGCAGCGTCAACGTATCACAAGCGAAAAAGGTTAATGTTTGAAGTGATAGTCCCGTTCCTCTTGCGACAAGTCCCGAAAACAGTGCAGATTTGCAGATAAGGTCTTGCGTTTCTTGCGGAAAATAGCCTTCTTGTTTGTTATAGTCGTGAACGCTTTCAATTTTAACGTACACTTCCCGCGAAATCTTGTGGAAGAAACTTGTGCCACAGTCTCAGCTGAAAAGAAATAGGATTCCGTTGAAGCCGGTATTGCGCCGGCTCCGTTGGCAGTCGCCTCCAGGCAGGAGTACGCGTTAGGCTTCCGTTGGCAATCTGGCAATAGATGTGCCCTTTCTTACTTTCGAAACGACTCGCTGCTGTCCCATAACAGAGTATGCAAAGTACTCTTAATCGTTAATATGGTATCGGTGGACGCCCTCGCCGCATACCTTAGTGATGATGTCATCGAAGACAGTGCGCACCACTATGGAGCCGCGGAACTTGTCGTCTCGCCATTGTCCTTCCCTCCTCCTCGTGATCTCCTCGTTATCACCGTCGTTCATCCTCCGCTGCGCTCCGCACTCGCTCTCTTTCATCCTTGTTCGCTCTGCTGGTTACGCCGACGCCGCTCATTGCAGAAACTGGCGCCTAAGAGCTGAGCTCTAAACTTTGTTTATTATGGGCGAAAGTTGTGCCCGGAAAACTATACTCCATCTCACATGCTGGTTGCAGCAGGGTGGAAGCTACGAAGTGTAAACAAACCACTTGCTTGCGCAGCAAAACATATAGGACTGTTGGTAATTGCATTATAGTTGGGGATCGTTAAGGAAACTGCAATTGTTTGGCACCTACTACGTCACAGCAATACGCGATACGCTAATCACGGTTCGCATGTGGGCCATAAGCATTTAATTATTGTATCGGTAGCTGCCGATAATTGTGATGACGAACCAACATGGCAGCGCCCGAGAAGATGCGATCGCCCACTTCAATGTGAACTTGGGCGAGTTGGTGTGCTTCCATCTTGAAGAAAGAAGAAAGAAGAACAAGATGCTACTTCCCCACTGTCCTGACAACAATAAATGAACGGTGGAATCGGCTATCGCTGTGTGTCATCTCACGCTGAGGACAAAGTATCAGATACGTTTTGTCCTTCTTATTGAGATAAGCTGTTTGTTCAGCCACGCCTGCTAAATCTTGTACCCGAGAATTTAGAAATGAATCTTGGAAACAGTGCAAAATAGACACGAATACATTGCTGTCGAAGCGTCAGGACGCAAATATAACGCACACACAAGGGTCGGTTCAGAACTTACTAATAATAATACCTGTGGTTTAACGTCCCGAAACCACGATATGATTATGAGAGACGCCGTAGTGGAGGGCTCCGGAAATTTCGACCGCCTGGGGTTCTTTAACGGGCACCTAAATCCAAGTACACGGGCCTCAAACATTTTCGCCTCCATCGAAAATGCAGCCGCCACGGCCGGCATTCGATCCCGCGACCTTCGGGTCAGCAGTCGACGCCATACCACTAGACCTCCGTGGCGAGGCGGTTCAGAACTTAAGGGCCACACAGCTAATGACGGCGACTTCAAATTTCGAGGTGCAAGAAACCAGCGTCAACGTGTGTACACAGCTAATGACAGCGACTTCAAATTTCGAGGTGCAAGAAACCAGCGTCAACGTGTGTACACAGCTAATGACGGCGACTTCAAATTTCGAGGTGCAAGAAACCAGCGTCAACGTGTGTACGCAGCTAATGACGGCGACTTCAAATTTCGAGGTGCAAGAAACCAGCGTCAACGTGTGTTGCCATGTTTTTTTTTTTTTTTTTCGACGCTATCGTTGCTGCCCAACGCTAAGAGCGTTGGTTGCTACCGTATGCTCTCTTTATTCGCCCAACACGTGTTTTTTTTTTTTTTGCTTTTTTTCGGCTTGGCTGTTGCTGCCCAACGAGCGTTGGCTACTGCCATGGGCTCGCTTGAATCGTTAGATCTAGGGAGCCTTCACGTGCGCGCCTCCGTGCCTCGGAGGCGCGCACATGAAGGCTCTCTAGTTAGATCTACTAGTCCAACGCGTGAGCGCAGACGCTATGGGACGCCGAGCAGACGACACGGCGCGGATGAATACATCTTGAGATCTACTCGCTCTTCCTATTGGCTAAGCAGCCCCGTAGCTTCCACAGTACTGAAACCAGCTTGTGAGCAAGGAGGTTTAAAAACCTTGCTTAAGAGATGCAGTATAGATGCAAAAGGTAAGAGTCCGCTAGAGGGTTCCACATACAAAGTGTCCCTTCGACCAATGCACGTCTTCCTCTTCTCCAGAGCCTCGAAGGTCAAGCTTTCTCGTGCCCGTGAGCGAGAGGCATGCATTGCGCTGTCACAAGAAGCGCAAGCAGACGCGAACACAGCGGCTCGCTGCTCTCCGCATTCTCTCTCTTTCGTCCTCGCTCGCTCTATCGGTTACGCCGACGACGGCGGCGCTGCTCAACGCAGGAACGGGCGCCTAGAGCTGCGCTCTAATTAACCCGAACAGAAATAGGCAACATAAAAAGAGGGGGGCAGGGAGGCACGGCCCCCCTCCATTTCTTAAAGGGGCCCTGCAACGCTTTTCCAGGTAGCCATGGAATGGCTTCACTAACGGAACTTTTTCTCTCGCGAATCGAATGCCGCAAAAATTTTTAGAATCCGTCCAGTACGAGCGGAGTTACAAAGATTTGTCGCACGCTGATTCTAGCTCATAATTGGCACTTCAATAATTAAAAACAAATAGCGCACCAAGGAGTTATACCATGCAGAAAATATAGGAACAATTCACCAACTACTCGGCCGATCCCCTCCATTGGGTATGTGCCGTGAGGAGCGGACAACAACAACAACAAGAGAAGCAAGCCCACCCAGCTTCTCTCTTTCTTCAGGCTTGGCACCACTAGTACGAAGCTGCCATAATTTTTTAGGGGCGAAGCTCCTCAGGGTGTGGCTCTGTTCCTCCTTTGTAGTATGTAGTAGTAGGTAGCCACGCATAGTGGGATGTATCCACTCCATGTGATAAAGATCATAGAGTTTCCTACAATACTTACTAGAGGGAACTCTGGCGCTAGTGTCTATGGGAGCTGCAATGCATCGCGCTTCAGCCAGCATGGGAATCATGGGTAGTACACGGATTTGTCTAAACTTCGTTCTTTCGGCTCCGTTTGGCTCCGCGTGGCCTGCATCCGCTTTGTCGCAAAACGAGGTTGAGCAAAAGTCAGCAGTTTCACTTCACCACTTTAACTTCTTTAGGCTCACCGATTCAAATCTGGTCACGAAGTTCACAACGATCCATTCTTTTATCCGAAAGAAAGCCAAAACATAGCAATAAACAAAGCCACAAGTGCGTTCGAAGCCCACAAGCACGAAGACTAGGCAAATCCGTGTACTACCCATCATTCCCATGGTGGCTGAACGATCGCAGCGCCAGAGTTCCCTCTAGGTCATTTTAGGAAACTCTATGATAAAGATGACGATGACCACTGATGACCGTGAAGAATAAGCGCGTTCCAGTATAGCGGAATGTACCCACTACACGTAATAACGACGACGATGACGCTGATGACCATGAAGTATAAGCGCGTTCCATGACGATGACGACTGATGACCATGAAGAATAAGCGTGTTCCAGTATAGTGGAATGTACCCACTACACGTTTTATTATCTCTCTCTCTACACGTGATAACGATGACGCTGATGACGCTGATGATCATGAAGTGTAAGCGCGTTCTATGACGATGACGACTGATGACCATGAAGAATAAGCGCGTTCCAGTATAGTGAAATGTACCCACTACACGTGATAACGATGACGATGACGCTGATGACCATGAAGTATAAGCGCGTTCCAGACCACACATTCTCTTTCTGCCATGGATGAAAACGATCGTGAACGCGCTCTCGCCCTCGAAAGGCAAAACGGCAACGCCGACAACAAACGTTCCCCTTAGCTTAACGTCATATATGAGGACCCCCGCGTTTGTGTGTCAGGTCTTTGTATGATCATCGAGTGGGCAAAATTTACGGGGATTGACGGTTTACCACATTACCTCCTGGAGCTTCGCCCGCTCATCATCATTCACTTCGTGGATATGGCGTGATTTTTTTCGCAGTGTTTCTCGCTTGTTTTTCGAACTGCTCTCCGGAAGCATGCCGTATTCCAGTGGCAGATCGGAGTGGCATTGTCTCAGTGCTCTGCCTCCCCCCCCTCCCCCACTTTTCACTGCACGAAGCCCCTACTCCTGTTTTCCCAATGGAATTCGCCATAACACAGCTTAGTCTCATTTCTCAGCATCCTCACCCCAATCATCATGATCATTATTTTGTTTTGTTTATCTATTGACTCTCCCCTCTGGTCATGCGACCTGCACGACGCCGGACGACGCAGGCTCGACTCCGCTGTTAAAACGATACAGTCAAAAGAAAGTACGCAAGCCACTGAGCAATAGAAGAGCTTCAACACTTTTGCAGCATGGTCGGAAAACATTGCCGATCGCTAGTCGAGGTTCCGGAGAACACGCGAGCCAAACATTAGAGCGCAGCACGCGGACTGGAATTTACAATTATATCTCAAAGTCAGCTAGCAATCGTTGCCCCTTCTACAGATGATGCCATATGCTCAAATTTACGGCCATTGGCTGATTTGAGCATCGTGAGCCGCACAGTTAATGTTGTCGCCGCAAGATACCGCCACGTGCCAGCGCGCGCGCTCGCGATCACACTGAAAGTAAGCCGCGCGTTCGAAGAGAAAAAAAAAGAAGTGCTCAAGGTCATGATGCTTGCGTGACATAACTTCTTTCCCCCGGGCCATCCCTCCCTGCTTAGCTTCCAGCGCGCTCCTCGGGACGAGAGAAGACAGAAAGCAATTACAGAGTGCGACAAAGCTCTGTAAGATCGCTCGTCTTGACGGATTCTAAAATTTGTTTGCGGTGGTCGATTCGTGAGGCAATACACTCTTTCAGTGCAGCCATTCGATGGTTACTTGGAAAAGCGTTGCAGGACCCCTTGAACCTTCAGACACACCACGATCGCTACTGAGCGTGTCAAAATGCGAGATGTCGACGGGGAAACATTATTCAATCGAAAGAGAATGCTCGTTGCATATCTCTGAGAACCAAGAGGTGGCCTACGCTAAAAGGACCGAAAACCAATTCTCATGGGACCCGTTTTCTTTAGTGCAACGGTAAGCTTGGCAGCCAGAGAGTCTAATCACGAAATGGTAACGCAGAAAACGTCATGAAACATTTATGATAAGAACTTGCCGATCTGAGCCAGTGCTGGGCAGTATCGAAGATACATGTATCTTAGATACTATCTTAGATACTCAGTGGGTATCTTGTATCTGTATCGAGATACGTCTCGCAAGACGTGTATCAGTATCTGTATTTCCGGTACATTGAATAATGTATCGTATATCTTAAGATACAAGATACTGCGATCGGACAACTACCGTGCGAAAGAATAAACGTTGGCCGAACTCCGCTTCTCAAGCTGATACTGCTGCCACCGGAATTAAACTAAAGGCAGTGACATTGTTAGATGCGAAGCGTCTTATGAGCGAGCTTGATCTGGTGGCGTCCGCACTCCACTGCGCATGCGCCTACTCTCTCTCCCACTCTCCTCCTTTACGCGGGTGTTCGGTCGCCTTCTTTCCTCTCCCTCCCCCATTTCATATAAGTGCGTGCGCTCGGTCGGCTTCCATCATTCTCGCTTCGCTCCCGTTCAGATGAGTTGTAACGTCAACGTCGGCGTCATTCTCGCTTCCCTCCCGTTCAGATGAGTTGTAACGTCAACGTCGGCGCCAGTTGCAGCAGCACTCCAACCTCTGCCGAGATAGATCGTCGCGGAGCAGCAGCAGCACAGGGCTCGCTACGTAATGATAACAGAAACACTAAATACAAACCGCACACACTAACGGAAACGCTGAGTGAACGTAAACGGAAACTTGGTGTACACCCCCAAATGCTGCTTCGCTTCCCCTCATGGTTTTCTTTAGTGGGAGATGGTGTAATTTTTTTTATCCTTTCGCCAGAGCTTTCCAGCGAGGATAAGCGATGAGCTCTGAGCGCCCCTATTGGTGGGCCAAAGTCACGTGGTGATGCTCTCGTCGTCTCGGAAAACATGCGCGCTAAGTGCTTTGACTCTTTTGTTTTCTCGTTGTTTTAATTGTGTGAGTTCCATGACACTTGGCACCTAACAACTGTTCTGTGCCGCGTACTGCAATGCGTGTGGCGTCTTTCGCACACATTCTGATGCCGCTCTAGTGTCATGATCGAAGTTTCTCTTGCGTAGTGCTTCGTTGCGAAGGCTGAAGAATGCAAGAATGCGGGGTTGCTTTGCGTATCGTGGCTTTTACAAATCGGTGATTTGAAGGACTTCGTCGATGCAAGTTTGTCTTACACGCAATGAGACTGACTTATATGCAAAGAAGATTCTAACGGCTATAGCACCACCGGTATCGATGCTGGACCTAACAGAGCAATCATTCACCTAACAGACTCTATTTTGGTGTAGGTGTCTTTTTCTTTTATTCAAAGAGTTTTAAAATCATAATTTGACTGATAGCAAGAGTTCATTCTTAGCTGTCCTTTTCCATCCAATACATTACCTATATGCCTATTTTTCTTTTTTTTTTTTCGGTCTGCTCACTGCGATATGTCTTTAACGTTCTGCCAAAGTAAACTGTTTGCTTTATTCTTACTTTTAACTGTCTGCGTTATTTCTTCTTCTGTTTAGATACTTATATTCCACTTGAACTTACAGTTAGGTGAAGGCGATGTTGAGAACAAACATGTAATAATCCGGGCGTGCCTGGAGTATACAGTAACAAGAATCCTGCGTACTACTAAGTTAAACAGAGAAATTGACTTTGTATTATAATAACGTAAATGATTAGGAGCCATCTTTACTGTGTTAGGAAAGGTACTCGAGAAACATTGTTATTCCATATGCTCCGTTTTTCTGATAAGCCTAGTTAGTTCATTCGGTTTTTTTTTTTTTTTATGGCGCCAAAGCAGCCGAGGCTATGCTGCGCCAGGCATAATTTTCTGATGAGCGTCCCAACAAACCGTTTTGCGCTGTTTTCCATAGGCACCGAACTTAATTGTCATAGCTGTTAGGTATTACCCGCCGCGGTTGTATAGTGTTTATGGTGCTTGACTGCTGACCTGAAGGTCGCGGTGGCCGCATTTCGATGAAGGGAAAATTCCAGAGGCCCGTGTGCTTATATTAAGGTTTTAGAACCCTAGATGGTCGAAATTTCCGGAGCCCTCCATTACACCGTCTCTCGTAATCAAATCGTGGTTTTAGGAAGCGTAAAACGCAACAATTATTATTAGTTCTTGTGAGTGCCGCCTGTATCGTGTTTCTATATACTTATTCGCTGTGTTTGATACAGAACCGATTATTTATTTTGCTTAGATATATTTGTTTCCCTTGTTTAAGGCTTCCTTAAATTATGTTGCTATTACTAATCCCCAGATAATCGGAGCTATAAGTGGCAATAGTGCGAATAGCGGCGGTGTCCTCCGGCTCTTTGGGCAACTGTACTATACGTCTGAAACGTACACGTTGTTAGCGACGAACACCTGTCCGGTGATACGTAATTGCGAAAACCGCAACACGTTTACGGTCAAGGGAGAACCCCAGAGCGCCATCGTGCGGATACTTGTTATTAAAGTTCCTGTGAGCAGATCACAACCCTCTAGCAGGTCGGCAAGTAGAGCAGCGACTCCCATCAATTACAAAAGCGACAATCAAAAACCGCTGTCAGCGAAGTCTACAAAGAGCTGTCATGTTAAGCAGCAAAAGCAATGCCAATAAGTTGTTTCGGAATGAAACTAATATACCTTGAGCAAGAAGTTCAAAGGTGTTGAGATACTAACAAACATTTCATTCGAATGAAGCTAAATCGGTCGCAGTTAATAAATTTTCAAGCGAATAATGTATTGCATGGGCGTTTAGTGCTACATTGTATAGATATATAAAAACAAATTTCCTAATGTATCGAAGTATCTTAAGATACATTTGGAATGTATCGGATACAATCAGTGTTGTAGCATCTTGTATCTGTATCTGATCATACTTCTTGCCCGAGTATCTTGTATCGTACCGCGATACAATTTCAAAGTATCTTTGCCCAGCCCTGCCGATCTCCGGCGACTGTGAAGTCGTATAGACACTACGCATGCTGCAAACAGTGGAAGGTGAGCGCGACAGCGGTACAGCGGTTCGTGTATGTGCGCTGCGGTTTGCTGCGCATGCGTCCACGCCAAGGAGGTTTTTAAACCTCCTTGGTCCACGCCGCGTGCATGCGCCGCGGCTCGACAAGTCCCACTGTAGTCGCCACGAAGGCAGCGCCGTTTCTCAGCGTCAGCTCCTTTTAACCCCGTAAGCACGGAATGGAGGGGGAATAGATAATAATACACATACTCTAATTTCGAACGCTATAATTATGGCGCGCATAAAAGCATCAGACTATACGTACAGCCACGTACTACAGCAAACGGAACGACTCCACGGTGCAGCATCAAAGCTTGCGCGACATCCTATACTGAAATCGCGAGAGGTACGTATGCTTGAATCTTTCGCTGTAATTCACGGTCTTTTCATTTCCACCAGTACCTAATCACACGTTCTAACCAGTTGTCGGTCCCTTTGAAGATGCCAAATGTGTGGCCACAGGACAGTGGCTTCGGAGCTGTCGGCAATCTAAGGCAGACACAGACCAATGCGCAAACTCACACGGTCCTTTATGCACTTGCCCCTAAAGCGACTGCAAGGCGTAAGCCATCTGCTTATTATTCTCCATCTTCTTTTTCATATGAGCCTACTGTATTAATCCTGCCTCCCCCCCCCCCCTCTCTAAAAGCTTGCTGCACCTAACGTGGTTTTGCACTGCCTCCGGGATCTGAGGCATTGCAAGCCTTCTGCACCTCACAGCCTCCGTGATCGGCCCGCCTTTGACCACGCGACGACATCGTGCGATGAGGTTACCATGACGTCACAAATTATGGCGATCTGTGACGTCGCAGGGTGACGTCATTAATAGTGTCACGTTACATTGAGGTCAAGTGACTTTCGGTACACCGTCTGCACACACATTCAGTTGAGCAACACGCGACTTTTGAGTCTTGACCGACTTTACTTATTTTATTTTTTTCTGCATCATTCGCGTTGACGCCGAAGCTGCTGACAAGGTCTCGCGAAGTATCGTCAGCTCTCACCAAATCTCGAAACTTTGTTTTACCCAGTGAGATTTATAAGGCTTTCGTCTTAATAAGCATACGTGACAGGACCTTCACTATTCCGTAGACAAAACCACAAAACCCTTCAGCCTTCCTTTCCCAGGTTAGCAGCGTCAACGTATCACGGGCGAAAAAGGTTAATGTTTGAAGTGATAGTCCCGTCCCTCTTGCGACCAGTCCCGATAACCGTGCAGATTTGCAGATAAGGTTTTGCGTTTCTTGCGGTAAATAGCCTTCTTGTTTGTTATAGTCGTGAACACTTTCAATTTTAACGTACACTTCCCGCGAAATGTTGTCGAAGAAGTTTGTGCTACAGTCCCAGCTGAAAAGAAAGGCTTCCGTTGAAGCCGGTATTTGCACCGGCTCCGTTGGCAGTTGGCAGGAGTCGGCTTCCGTTGATAGATGTGCCTATGCGTCATTTCATTCTATACTCTCGGGACGGCTCGCTGCTCTCCCATACTAGAGTATGCATAGTACTCTTAATCGTTAATATGGTATCGGTGGACGCCCTCACCGCATACCTTAGTGATGACGTCATCGGCGTCAGGTGGCGTAGCCAGGAATTTTGTTCGGGGGGGGGGGGGGGGAGGAGGGGGTCTCACGTTGCAGCGCGACATCCTCATTGAATTTTTCGAACGACTAAGTAAATGAATAGCATGTGACAATTTGTATTAGATGCTGCAAATCACTTCTTGAATGCTGCGCACTGTCAAGAAGGAGTAAGAAATGTGTTTTTTTTTTTCATAAAATTATCATGTTGACATGCCCGCAAAATTTTTCCAGGAATAACTGTCTTCAATTTTTTTCAATTTCTTTTTTTTTGCGTAAGAGGTACTGCAAATATCACGTAAACTTTGGAACTGCATTAAACTGAAGAAGCGCCTGATAACAGAAAAAAAAAAATGAGAATAACCAGGACGAGTTCAAACATTTTGATGCAGATTGTTTACGCGAAATGTTCATCTTTTTGCACAAATGATGTGGCCAGGGAAAAACAAGAAAGGGAAAGCACACCTCGAATACGGGCAAAAGATAAGTCACCGGAAACAGTGCGCAGCATCCTTACACAAAACACAAATGTACATTTAAATGTGCAATCATTATACGGAACTAAGCATTGATCACTATACATAATGCACAAAATAAGGCAAAAGAACATGCTGCTCCATCACAGAAACTGATATGCCCTTGGGCCAAGCTGCTTGTCTCGGACGCACCATGTGGGCAGAACTATAAAGGAAGAGCGCAGAAATAACGAAAGAAACTATTTTAAAACTGCTTTAAAAGTGCGAACCACTATCACTTAATATAAAAGGAGGGTTGTCGCTTCTTGTTCAAAAACCAATGAAGAACAAAAACGAAAAATGAAAGCAACAAACAATGCCGCTAGTACGGCTTCCCAAGAGCTGAATTTGTTCGGTAACGCCGCGTATGCCGACCTCTCAGTGAACAAGGTGAAGCTGTCGATTGGCTGTTAATGTCCACCTGATGCCCGTATTTGTATGTTTATATTACGTCACAGTGTTGACTGCTAAAAGGTACAAAATCCTCACGGCTTTTAAAGGTGGTGAAGAATAATATTGCGTCAGAATTACGGGCTCATTGACCTGAACTCTGGAACAGCGGTGTCTTTTCCTTTCGTTAGCGCTGATTTTTGTCCTGCTCGGCATCAAAGGACAAAGTTGACCCGGCGAGGAAGCTTAGCGAAGCGGTCAATGACTTCCGACACTCTGATGTCGACATTTCTGTCGGCGTAAAGAAGTGCCAGGCCAACCATGTGTTCCTCAGGCATCGTGGAGCGTAGTTCCTGAGTAACCTCATGCTTGAAAACGTTCTCTCTGCGCTGGCAGTAGTCACTGGAAGGGTGACTAGAATGTGGAGTATGTGCACATTCGGATAGAACCTGCTGTCGCAATGAGAGAGGGCATCGGTTCCTGTGCTGGGGTGCTAGCTTGCTGCTTTGTTCGCCCACTTTGTCCACCATAGTCGCAGTTCTCCCAAAGCAGCTCTCGTTTCGACGTCATGCGCAAAAACGTTCAGGAGATTTTCTGCTCCTTTCTCCCGATCATCTTGCATTGGTGGTATTGCGGATGGTACAATTACTGAAAAGTCCTTTAGAAGTGCTTAGGTACAGAAGACTGAGGCGCGAAATACATTTCTTGAAAAAGGGGGAAGCAGAAGAGAAGACAGAGAAGCGCCATACTATGTTGGCTTGACCATGTCGCTGCACGTCTGATGTTCCCTGTTCACGCATGCGCGGAAATGTTTCCTTTTTTTTTTACTGTACCTTAAGTAGTCTGTCATTAAACAGTTGGTAGTTGGAAAAAAAATGGCGCTTCTCTGCCTTCTCTTCTGCTTCCCCCTTTTTCAAGAAATGTATTTCGCGCCTCAGTCTTCTGTACCTAAGCAATATACGCACCAACTAGCCCAGAAGCATGTCCTTTTGGAATACATTTAGAAGTGCCCTGTGCTTTTCGAACCGTTGATTTAACTGGGCTAGTACATGGTCCATGAACGGAATGAACTTAGGGTTCTGCGAAAATATTCTTCCGCGCTTTCGAATGCATTGCTCCCAAGGTTTTGCTTCCGGACACCGGCTCGACGGCTGGTGATCTCCACATTCAGTTTTTCTGTCAATGCCTGCACTTGTGCAAACATTTTTGAGAAAGATGCATTCGCGTTCTTGCGGTCATTTTCACTTGTTTGCTGATGGATGGTTTGCTGTACCGCTTCTATGTCGTCAGTGGCAGCGCTCATGTCGATACTCCTCGTCTGCAGCTTCTTTGACAGTGACAAACTCAGTGCTAACAGCTGCTCCACACATACAGGCTTACAAGGAACGCTGGTAACAAGGGTGCCAACATTAGACTGTTTGCCTGCACTGGACTTTCGCCATTTCCGTTAAACTTAATCTCCTCTAGTGCTACGATCAACGGCTCAGAGGCTTACAAGTGAAAGCACTGCTTCTCGACCCAGCGCGTTTCGCATAGTCCCAAAAGGCGCTGCCTTGTAGACTCAGGACAGCTCAAACTTATCATTTTTCTCAAAACGTGTGAGCGGCTAGAAGATTTACGGAAAAAGACCGACGTCGCCTTGAGAGTGCCAAAACAGTTTCGGGTGTCTGTGATGGAGCATGCCGCACATAGAACTAGATTAAGGGAGTGACTAGCGCAGTGAGTGTAGAGTGCGGCTGGATATTTCTCACGAACAGCAGCTTGAACACCATTCGTTTTGCAGGCCATCGAGCTTGCACCATCGTAGCCATGACCACGGAGATGCTGCATGTTAATTCCCATGTCTATAGGAACCTGATGGTGTCGGCGAGGGCCCGGCCACATTGGTCGTGAATTGGCACAAAGCCTAAGAACACTTCTTCGATTTCGTTCGCATGCATGACTTCTAAGTTCAAGTTATCACATGTTGGGGCTGCAATTAGTACACAGTAAGCTGCTCGATATCAGCAATATCCGTCGTTTCATCAGAAAGTACGGAGAAGGAGCCTGCAGCGTTTACTTTTGCGACTAGGCTTTCCTTGATGACTGTAGCAGAGAGTTCTATAATCTGGTTTTGTACATCTGGACCTAAATACGAGGCATTATTTGGGCAACTTTCCAAGTGTTTTTTTTTTTTTAGATCTGTGTCGTCACAATCCGCTCGCATGCGAAGCAGCGCTCTGAGGTTGCCTGTATTTGTAGAGGAGGCTGTGCTTGAATCCATGGGACCACTCTCTATGGCCACGGAGAGCCAGACCTTGTCGCCCGCAAAAGAGAACTGTCTCAACAATAGGCTGTAACTTCCTTCGGTTCTCTCTTATTTGAACTTGCCTGCCATGGTGCAGTTGACCAACAATTAACACTGGGCACACATCCTGAGAAGGTTTGAAGAAAATTATCGGCTACCAGCTGAGCGTCAGTGTGATATTTAGTGGCTTCATGTGCACCGAGGACTTCGAGGGCATGCTTCTACTTTTGAAGCAAGGTGTGAGAGCGGGCTAGTTGGTATTCCATAATACTAAAACTTTAGCGCAAAACGAGCACGGCGGACAAAGAAACGACGAAGACAGGCGCTAACTTCCAACTATCGTTTATTAAAGCAACACACACATATATACCTGTCACATGTGATTACACAGATATCAGTCAACGCAAAAGGGGGCACTTATATAAATAAAAGCAGCAAAACTACGCAGGACCTACACGTGCGGGTGAATTTAAGTAATCTAGTTCCTTTTTTGTTAGTGCGATGGATGGCTTGCTGATGCAGCTTCCATTAGCAATCGCTGCCGCCTCAATGATGAGCCTGATGCTATCCTTAGGGTGAGATGCCAACACTGATGTAGTGTCAAATAAAGGCACGCATTTACATTCTGCGCAATGAGCCGCCAAGAAGCCGCCAAGATGTGTGAAGGGCGTAGTGTATCACATCCCTTTGTCTTGTGGTCAAAGTTACGTCGGACAGACAGGCAGATGCCTGAATGTGAGATTGCTCGAGCACAATCATAAAGTGAAAAAAGGCAGTGAAGGTTAGAGGAACCTCTAACGTTAGAGCACGTTAGAGTGCACGTTAGAGGAACCTCAGGCGAGCCAAATTAATCCCGAGCCCCCTGCTACGGCATGTCTCATAACTATATCGTGGTTTCGGCACTCATACCCTTTGCAATTAAGCAATTCCTGACAACGCGTTGCGCCTGATCAGCAAACAATGCTTGGCAGATTACCGATATAATACGAGCGGTTTAGCAATAAGCCACACGTAAGCCAATGATCGGACCTAAACTCATTAATTGGTCTCGCAGAACGGCGCGAAGGTGTCTGCAATTAAAAGTCATGCGAGGTTGATATTACGTTCAGAAGTTACAAGTGGTGAATCTTACTGTTATATTTCACTATTTCTGCAGTGTCCGCAAGCTGGGAAAGACGAAACTTATTCGTTCTTGAAAATTTTAGGGGGACGTGTGTAAGACTTACGATGACACAAACGAAGCATCCGTCGTTTCTAGCTTAGTACACGCGCTTATTGCACATTTAATATTGCATGTTAACTATACCTGTGAACATGACGTCACGCACTACGTTAGAATGAGGCACGTATGCCGTAACGCACGCATATATACGATGTCGCACGAAACATGCTGGCACAGACTACAGTGTCCCGTTGCAAGGGTCACTGTTTCAAGAACGCTTGTGTTTGGTGTAAGCTCCAATATGATTATAAGGTAGTACACCATATAGTCTATAGATAAGACACCTGATTATGGTATGAGGCGCACGATAGTCTGACATACCTGATTAACTTTGACCAGCAGCACGTTACTTAACGTACGTGCGCCTAAATCTCAGTACATGGATGTACTTGGATCCCCCCCCCCTCATCTAAACGCCGACTGCCGGCCGTGGCCGGGATTCGACCCCGCGTCCTCGAGCACGTGCAACACCTTTGCCGCTCTCGTGCAGAACGAAAAACAGAGTTGCAATGATCGTCAACCAAGAAGATGGCCGGGAATGTCTGACGAATCAGCTATGGTGATAATAATAATAAAAAAAGACAATTTGAAACTAAAGTCGGCGATGAAAATTAAGATCATGTTTGTACAAAATCAAGCGATCGGCATATTGAGTGCGGTCGCCTTCGCCCAGCTTGTATTGCCCGGAAAAGCGACAATGATGTCAAAAGTGACAAGAACTAAGCTAAACCACGCCCTAATAATCAATATCCAATACAACCATCAATAATTAATCAAGTAGTGAATAGCAGATACCGCAGTCACCATACCATTCGTCCTTGCACGTTCGGCGATGGTCCTCGAAAGCACATCGGTCCTCCACGGCACCCTGGAAGTCATGTCCACGTCGCAGCTCACGTCACAGGGACCTTCGAGGTCAAAGTTCACGCACAGTCTCCACGTTGTTCACGGCAGGACTGCGGGCGCACAAGCGCAACGTAGGCAAACCGTCGCAACGCGCACACTGCTTCGGCAGCTTCGGTTTCGCTGGAGAGGAGGCTCGCCGTTGGAAAGACGAAAATGGGAAAGAGCGTTGCTAAGGCGATAAGGCGAGCCTAGACAAGAGCCGGTATCGAGGCGCGATACCGGCGACAGTAGAATCCGCCTGTAATCGACGCACTCGTATCGGTGTTGATCTGCCAAAGATCAAAAGGGTGATGGATGTATCCCCTCCTTTCCTTCGGGATGTTTGCAAGTCACAGAAGGTCGAGTGCAAGCACTACCACACCAATTTATATTATGCAAGTGCTACATGCGTCTGATCGCGTAAAAGTTCAGGACCAACGCGGTGCATCACGTAACCGATTCATCAAAGTTAAAGAGCACGCGTTATCGCGTTTTCTGCTCGGCAGTGGAGCGGTCGTTTCGCCTGAGCACTCGCACACACTACAGCGCGCATGTATAACGAACAAGAGGAAATACTGCGGTTCTTGTACGCGAAACTCGTGGTCGGTTGCACTATCTCCACATTAAAACAACATGTAACACGTAGAACAGCAGGTTTCTACAGTCTAGTTGTTAACACATCTTGGTAAAAGCTTCACAGCGCACGGCAGCATGCTCTCACACATATATACATGCTCGTACGCAGGGACAAAGGGGAAGGTCGATTTGGATGGAGACGAAATGCTAGAGGCACGTGTACTGTGCGATGTTAGTGAAAGTTATATAGAGTACCAGGTGGTCCAAATCATCCGGAGCCCTTTACTACGGCGTGCTTCATAATCATGTCGTGGTTTTGGCACGAGAAAGCCCAGATGTTAGACGTCCGTCATGCGGCATAGTCGCAAACAGCCATATATATATATATATATATATATATATATATATATATATATATATATATATATATATATATATATATATATATATATACATATACATATATATATATATATATATATATATATATATATATATATATATATATATATATATATATATATATATATATATATATATATATATATATAGTGTGCGTCTACATGTATACACATGCACACACCGTATTTACACGACTGTAAGTTGACGCGAATGTAGGTCGACCCCCAGATAAAAAAGAACGCCTGAGCGCATTTTATAAATGAAACTCAGTTTCGTAGTCGACTGACTACACGTTTACTGACTCCATATGTTGAGCGCCTGTCCTGTCACGCACTTCTCCGTCCTGTCTTCGTAAAAAAGTAGCGCTGGAATATTTTAAATAGGAATGTGTCACCAATTAGCCCCGCAACGCGTTTTGTAAAGTCAAAACAAAAAACGCGAAGTCTGGTGCGCAAAAGTGGCTTCACGGCAGTGCTTTACAGCTATGAAGGAAAGCTAGCTTCGCGGGGATCATTAAAAAAAAATCTGCGAATCGTTGTTGAGAGTGCGGGTTATACGCCAGAAAATACGGTACATATTACAGGTAGGGTCGGAACGCAAACGTAATATCGTAACCATGCCACAGCGTCCCTTATTTCTCGTTTGTCCCACCCTAACTGGCACTACTAGTTTCTCTTTAGACTGTAAGTCGACCCCTTAACTTCGGATTTCAAATTTAGACAAAATGGGCCAACCTAGAGTCGTGTAAATAAGGTACATATAATAAATTTTTTTCCTGCAAACTTACAAAAAGAATCAGAGGTTCGCCGCAAGGGCGAAGCAATGAATGCAATAGCAACACATTGTAATGACATAAGAAAGGCTAGCAGCTAACTCTTTTGGATCCGATCTCGCGTAACTCTACAAAACGCTGGTTTAATGGAATACGGCTGCTCCAGGAAGAGAAGTGGTTTTCGTGCTGTCTGTCGTCTTAACGCAAAGCGGCGGGAGCACAGATGCTTTAGCACAGTTGCGGATGTCTGCCGAGATAGCGCGAGCGCGCCAGCGCTCCTCCGCCATGGTTGCCAGGTTTGGCTACTTTTTTAGGCCGATGGCGGCACAAAAAACGTCCTTGGCTACTTTTATGTTCCCTCGACTGAAGCCAAATTATGAATATGTGGCGACGCCGCAGCCGCTGTCTTTTGGGTATGTGCTGCCAAAACATGGTGGCCGAGGTGTGTTCATGCTTCAAAGATTGGATTTAGCGCTTTAGTTAGACGGCGGTTTTAATAAGATAACGTTTTAGTGGGGATACCTTCACGCGTTGATGCCACTCGCAACAAAAGAACACATTCACTGTACTTGCTTACAAACTAAGAAAAAATGTCAGCTGCGCGCCCACAACCAGATCGTCCCTCCCACAGAGAATTTACACCAGCAATACCTCCCATCCAATAGCGCTTACTCATTTTTGTGACGTCAAGAACCTCACGATAATTTTAGATAGTGGACTTTTGCCATACATTTCTGTCTCTGCTTTTAGGTGGGAATCTTGAACGTCCTGGTAAATTTCGTCAGAGGTTCTGACAACGCTGCTTAGCCAAACGTAATGTTTTAGGTAATACCCTCGAACCTTGAACTCTTAATATGCGTAGTATTTACATTAGCCCAGAAAAGTACTTACGGTTCGAGCGCAAACCAGCTGGAACGACCGTCTTTCACAGGCGAAGGGCAGGGGGCCGCGGTTCTGTGGGCTTACACTTTTTTAAGTGTGGCTCACGCTCAAAGTCAAGTGGTCAATACAGACATAAAACAAAGCTAGTAATGCTCAAAACTGGGTTAGAATAAACGAACAGGGCCTAAAATATCATAAATAACAGAAATAACCACAAGAAGTAATCGTAATAATTAACTGAAGATCGCTAAAAACGTTTCGGAAACATGCGGCTGACGCCCGCGCCGCCGCCTCGCCAAGCGCGCGATTGCTCCTCCTACCGGCGCTTCTCCGGCGCCTTCATCGCTACATCTAAGGGGGGAAACAACCTGACGAAACTCGCTGCACACGACACGCGTCTCAGCTGACACAGGAAGTCGATAAAGTACAGCAAAAAGTAGCGCGAATGTCGCACACCGAGTTTGCGAATCTCCCTAACAAGGTTTTACTTGTGCCGGGGAAATATCCCACATGCTCACCGCAAACAGTGACGTCATCGACGATTTGGTAAGCGGAGCAGTGGGAACTCTACGAACGGGAATCGCTGGGTGCCCGTGCTACGAACTTTACTCAGGTTTCACAGTAGTGGAGCTCGCATTCAGCGCGGCATTTAGAGCTACCCCAATCGCTATTTCTTAGGTCGTAACCGACTATATACAATGAGACAGTAAGAGCTCCTGTGAATCAACAAGCCCCGAAAGAGACAATTTCGGGCCACTTTCGTTCGTTATGAAAATCGCCGCATCATTCCTGCGTTGCAAAGGGACTTGGCTGTCTAGAGGCCAGCCACCCTTCTTTAGTGGGTCAGAGCCACGGGTGTACATCGGACAGTCTTCCCAGAATGACCGCGTATAGTGTGCAAGAAAGTGTTTGACATTCGTCTGATTTTCTGGCGAGAGATGGGATTAAGACATAAGAAATGATCCACTAGTGAACATTTAACAGGGCACGTTGCTGCGCTAGTTGTAGTTCATTAGGCGAGGAAAATAGGTGGGGCACTAAAAGGATGGGGACGAAGTGAAGACACGAACCGATGGAGCCAGTGTTTGTTGGTTCATGTCTTCACTTCGTCCCCATCCTTTTAGTGCCCCACCTATTTTCCTCAAGTACTGAAAGTTAAACGGGTGCAACCATAGGTAGGCACACAAGAATTGGGGAAAGAGGGGGAGTGCTGCTCCTACTACGTGCAGTCCTCTGTTGTACCCTCGTTGCTTTTGTTTCCGCTCACAGGTGTTCAGTCGCCTCAAATAAGGACGCTGGTTTGATTCCCGGCCACGGTGCTCTCATTTTGATGGTGGCGAAATGCACAGAACAGCCGCGTAGAGTAACATAGCCAGAAATTTTTTTCAGGGTGGGAGGTTCAACCATACGTCATGTATGTTCGTGTGCGGGTTTGTATGTGTGCGTGTATATATACACACATGTAAAATTGAGAAACTATGGGGAGGTGGGGGGTTGAACCCTTCCATGGCTATACCACTGCCAGCGTACTTAGATTTAGGCACGGAGCAAGAAGTGAAGAACCTCGGCTGGTGTTAAGTGATCCCGAGCTTTGCAGACTACGGCCTGCTTCGCAATCATAGACGAGCACATGGTTGTCTATTGCGACAAGATGGCGAGTTGAGCTAGTTTGTAGACGTTCATGTTTAGAAATTACAGGGGTGCAACAGCCGAAATAGGATTTGGAGCAATTTTTGGAGCAGCAAAATGTTGCTTTTGGAGCACAAAAATCCAAATTTGGAGCAGGTTACGAAAAAAAACCTGAATTTTTTTAGCCCAAAATCCCAAATATGGAGCAGTATAACAAAGAAGACTTACTTTTAGAAAAGAAAACAAAAATACGTAAAAACCATTCTACATCAGCTAATTTGTGCACAGTGCACGTGACCACTGCTATTTCAATAAAAGCAGTGTGTTGAGCCACCCCACAGTGCAAACAATGACTAAGTCCACATTAGCATTTGCAGGACCTGTCAAATAATTCGACAGGCACTGGAAATGCTAATGTGGACCTGCGATCCTGGCAGCCTGGAAATTTGGGAGATTCTAAAGCAGGAGCAAATAGGGGTAGCGAAAAAAGAAAACTGGCACACGCTTTTGTCTATTGTTTCTCAAGGCTGCAGAAACGCCATACACAGCAGCTCTAAATCATTGCCAATAATTTTTAAACGTCAGCGATCATACTAGTACTCGTAATTACACGGCACGTGCACGAATGAGTAATTAAGGAACAAAATGTGCTGTGTCCCTGACAGCTAGTACTAATAGCTCCTTCTAAATCTCAGTATGCTTTTCCACGGGAAACCAGTGTACGGCAAAAGTGGCATAAAAAGCGTTCTGCACGCAATAAAACAAGCAACAGGAAATTTGAGAACTACTGTCCTTCTCTAATGCGATAGCAACTACATGGACGCTCTCGACGAGTTTTTGCCGTCATCTCCCGTACAAAGTCCAAATTGATAACATATCCCTGTGCATAGTATGTTCTACCGAGGGTAAAAGCGCGCGAGTGCGGACGACGAACGCGGCTGAAGCAGATATCAAACGAGCCAGCCCATCTCCGTCGCTAGGGGGGCGCATGCGATAACACCACTCCGCTCGGGAAGCCCGCCACCGTAGCATAGAGGAAACGCCCCGCCCGTCTTGAAGGAGCATGAAAAGACGCGAGAGGGGGGGGGGTCTGTCGCTCGAGCAGCAACATTGAACTTTGATTCTAAGGGCGCGGTCACGATCGCTGGCGCGCCCGCGCGCGCTATCTCGGCAGCCATCAGCGGGCGGCTCGTATGTCCTGCTACGTGCTGCGCTCTCAATGCGAAGACACTGTGCAGAAAGAGCATCTTTCCCTGGAGCGGCCGTATTCTCTTACACCAACGTTTTGTAGAGTTACGCGAGATCGGATACAAAAGAGTTTGCTGCCAGCCTCACTTCGTATAACATTACAATTTGTTGCTCTCGCATTCATTGCTTCGTCCTTGTGGTGAAACTGACTTTTTTCTTTTCTTTCGCGGGGGGTAGGGGGTTCGGGTCTGCGCGTCTGTATTGGATGACAATGCCCACACTGCAGATGACCAACGCGGCCTCCATTTCTCGCTCAAATTTGCGCAACTGAGAAAATTTTAAGCTGGTCGGGCATTTTGGCGCAGCGTGGCGCAATTTTAACAAATTTCACGGTTCTGGCGCAGCGTGGCGCAAAAATAAGGATTTGTATCAAATTGGCGCAATTGGCGCAGCTGTTGCATCCCTGAAATTAGTTTGAAACGCACTGAAGATGCGGTGCAACGGAAGTGGACAGTAAGTGCTGTCCTGTCCACTTCCGGTGTCCGCGTCTTCGGTGCGCTTCAAACGAATGTTTGAACATGGTCCTCTATTAATCTGGCAGGAGGAGGGGGGGAGGAAGAGCAAGTTGCACCGACTCCCCCCCCCCATCTTTTAGTGGTCGAGTCTAAAAGAAAACAAACTCGCAATGATACAAAATATTGAAATGAAGCAAAGATGCGTTTCTCACAAAGGCCTGCCTTTGGTAAATATCCTTTAATTTACAAGTCACTAGCCGTTCACATTATAGCGATGGAAATATGTTAATGTGATCTAAAAAGAGAACAAACCACAGCGAGCCTTTTGTAACATACATTTTACTGAACAGTAGTCAAACAGGTTTGTACACAACAATGGTTGAAGGTAGGTAGTTGCTCACAATAAATGATGCTAGCACGGGAAAAACTACAGTTAGCATATCAAGAATGTAGCCACATTCAACACGTACAGACTACCAAGTTAAGCTCGTGCCAAGTTTTTCCCGGTCATTCCATTCTAAAAATCAGTCACTAAAGGAAGCCTGTTTCTCGAGACAGAACTTTCATGCCGAGTTGGTTACAAGGCAAACGTGCCTGAATCACAATCTAGCACCGGAACCTTGTAGCACACATTCGAACAGGTACCTGGTCGTTTGAATACACAACAGTCATTTCTTGCTTCTGAAATTCACAGCGTCATTGGATACATTCGGAAGCTGCTTCTCCAAATGTTACTCAGTCAATGCAAGCGCATTAACTTTATGCATACAATAAGGCGTGGAACACCATTCTGTACGACCATCCAGAGCTGTTCATGAAGAGCTTCAAAGCAATCATGCTGGCACCTATACATTTTGTTGTCCCTGCTTTCCACGTGCTCGCATCATTGTTGCTCGCCAGTTCTTTAAGAAGCTTGAGCCGGCACGCCCAATTTGGAGCACGAAATAGCCCCGGCAACTTGACTTTTCAATTCTTGCAAATGAAAGGCAACATATAACAAACCTGAGCTCTATATTAACGACATCACTACTCTATAAGATGACACCACTACAAGAGACAACAGGCTTACCCGTATGAGTATTACGTACGATAATGCTGCGTGACTTGAATGAACTCAGTATGCATCTCACTATAAGCAAGGAGCAGCACTCATAAATAAAGCGCAGACAAGTGTCAGTACCTCACAGAAGCTATACAAGTCCATATCTTACAAATGTCACAATGTCCGTGGAGCTTCAACATATATTTCTAAATCGAAGCACAGTTACAACTGTTGTGAAAAGGAACAGTGTGAATGGGTAAACTTAACTTTTTTTTCACCACCGCATCTACTTAGTTGGATCACTCTTGATCAACGATTTCAGTCGGCAATTTCAATGCTTTGGCTGCTTCTGCAGCAGCTAATTCCCGGTGGTAGTCCAAGAATTTGACATTTACAATCAACTGAGACCTTATATTTTTTGGCAAAGTCCAGATTCTTGACGGACTTTTTCACTAACTAATGCGTGCAAAAGATGTGACGAAAAAAAAAAGTAAGGCTGTTGCCAAATCTAGGCAATACCTACACTATCAAACTTCTCCCCCTGCCCTTCAGATATGCGACAGAGCAAGATATATGACGGATATGCATTATTCATATTATGGCTCATATAAAATTTAATTTTTTATAATATAAATTTGCTCTCCATGGCCAAAAATAAGTGATCATGTTGGTCTGATGTGGAACCCTTGTTCAAAAACACAAACATCGATGGATGTTTGTGTTATTACAGGGTTAAAGTTTTAAACAATTGTGATGATCATTTCTCCAACTGAGATATCAGATCTACAACTCCAGGACAAGTGAATACTAGTAAAGATATTACTAGTGTTAAACACAGCTTTTCTTTTTCACTGTCTGTTTGATATTGAAGCATTACCTATGCAGCATCATTCTGTGAAGTCTACGAGCATTCACTTGAAAAGTGAACGCAGGTAGTGATGCGTGACAGATGATTCTCGAAATGAACAAAAATGGAAAAATCGGTGAATTGGAACCGACAGACAGCAAGTAGAGAGAACACAGAGAAGAAACGTGTGACATGAGCACTTTCTTTTTGCCGAAATTTTAGTGGAAGCTAAGTGCGATCAAAACTGATGATGCAATAGAAATAACGATCAACAACAAAGCAACCAAAAAGCACAACGACACTTTTGTATGCATCAGATAGAGTGATTACAGATATAAGTTAGGAAGTGTCAAGAATGGATATTGTGACTCCAGTAGACTCTCAGTAAATGGACATCTCTCAAAGAGAATTGCTGCTTAAATAGAACAACAGCCTCTGATATGACTGGTCTTGCACTTGAATTGTGAACCTCTGTTCATGTCCGAGTACTCCTGGTACCTTTGGGTTCCATTTAAAGAGAATGTACAGTACTATTCCCTTGTCAAATCAATTACTGAAGTGTCATAGTGGTCTTTGGTCGTTATTTCTTTTATGCTATATACTATTTATATCGTGTTCTGCGTCTATTAACATTTCAGCTGAAAGAGAGTGTTCGTGCCACATGTTTCCCATCTGTGTTTGCGTCTTTTTGCACGCTGCTGCTACGACAACCAACGCGCTGACATACGCATGAACTCTTCCCTGACACGTCGCGTCACCACACTGCAAGGGCTTGAAACGACATGCAGACTAATAGATGCTAGCCGGTGGAGCGCTGCCGAAGAGCAAGCTCCACGAGATCGGCGTCTGCCATGGCCCTCGCCGTCCACTCTGTTCCGCCCCATCGGTTGGTGGCTGCAACGGAAAGCCATCCACAATCAACCACCGTTATGACCTGAATACAGTCATTTGCAGAAAGTGCATGCCTAATCAATATCTAAGGTGTAAGGGACTCGAGCAGTATGCCTACTAAATTTAAAGGAACTTGAATAACTTAGCAGACTTGTTACTAGGCTTGTAAGGACACTTGTTTTCGCTACAAGCTGTCCTTTGGCTTGTAAAGAGTGCAAGCTGAAGTCTCACCCATTTAGTAGGTATTTATTTCACAACAATGAGTTCTGGGCTCCTTACATGCCAAAACAGCAATAAGGGGTGCTATCACGGAACGATTCTATTTTTTATTCCAATGCTCTTCGTGCTTTTCGCGCTTGGCCATTGGTGAGAACGACGGTCCGTCCGCGTTATCAACGTGACCAGCCAGCTGCGAGTGGTGGATGATAAGAATAGGATAGAATACGGCATTGGAATCGGGAATAGCATCGTTCCGCGATTGCACCCATGAGTATGAGGTATCCCTAGTGGGGGGACTCTGGCTAATTTTGACCACATAGGGTTCTTTTAATAAGCACCAATACCTTAGTACATGAATGTTTTTGCATTTCGCTCCCATTCAAATGTGCCTGCCATGGCAGGGAGTTGAACTCACGTCCACAAGCCCAGCAGCGCAATACCATAGTCACTATGGTACGGTGACGGGTGCGTTTATTCCATGTGGATCACAGTGTACTTACTGCTACCAAGCCGCACAATGAACTGCTGCTAGTGTGTACTAGCACACAAGCTGGCATGGCGAATTCCAGCGTCGGTTCCCTAACTTGAGTGGTTGCAAAGCCACTCCCTCTCACCTGGCAAAGGTGCAGCCACTCATCCAATCGATCCGCCAACAAGATGGCATCCGGCGTGTTGTCTCCCTCGGAGCAGTACACAAGCAGAAGGACGACGGGAATCTCGTCGGAGACACTGCAACGGGAACATGTGAACCAGACACACAAAATGACTGAATTTAACATTTATTCCAGGAATATACGCAAAGCCTACAGAGACATGTACTGACTGTCGGAAGCTTAGAGTGTCCACCTGTCCTTCCAACACACTGTCATGGTCATGCTGCCACAGCGCTGTGTCATTCTTTGCAATCACTATGTCATCTGCATAAGGCCACCTCTCCCGATATTTGGCTTTTACTTTACCGTAAGGTGAAGAAATACATTGTTCTAGAGGCAAAGCACTAACGGGCTTAGTGATGCACTTCAGCTCCTCACACGATGCACAAGCAATAATCAACATGGTTTGATGTGTCCCGTTAGATAAGCTGCAGCTACACCAATGGAACAGCACTGCAGCAAATACCAATCGTGTCGCAGTGCTGGCATGATGAAGAATGCCGCAAGTGGCATCACCAGCTTTGCGGTGCACAAGCCGGAACGCTGCAGCACTGGCTTTGGCAGAGCCAAATGAGTGGAGGGTTGACGGTGCGTCCACTTGGTTTCATCGATTTTGCGGCCAAGTGTATCGAGTGCCTCTACAACCTTCCTAAAACTGCATGTGCAGAGTGCCGGTGTACGTCTATGCTGCGACAGCATGACAGTGGTGGTGCCGATGATGTATGCATGTTTATGGTGTTTGTAAGTATAACTGCTATTGCAATAAAACAAAGACACTTTTCCCACTTCTCCACCCTGTGAACTAAAATTGTGCCCCTGCCACAATGTAGCAGTTGTTTGCAATGCCGTTTTCAGTGCAACACTGACAAAAAGTCGTTGGACAATGAATGTCACTGAAGCCAACGCTTCAACAAGGGGCCTTGTCGTAACATTTTCTCCAGCAACATTTCTAGCCAACGCTTCAACAAGGGGCCTTGTCGTAACATTTTCTCCAGCAACATTTCTGGTTCAACAACTTTTCAGTGCCTCAAGCTTCCATTTCCCCATTAACAACTGTCTTGTTTAAGTTTCAGCGCAAGAGTTATTTCCAGCGTTCGCCTTGTAATGACAGCTCTCTGCTACTTCGAACGTCAAGAATACGTTATCACCGTTCCGTCACGTGTGGAGAGTGCTTCCTCGCGTGGCTCGCACCACGAGTGACAGTTGGAAAAGGGCACTACACTTCTCCATTTCACAGAGCGTAAAGGATGCTGCTGTGAAGGCTGAATTTCTGACACAGCACAGAGCCTTCAAAATGGCAGTTAGCTGCACTTGTCGGTATGAAAACGTACTACTCCAAACACCATGAAAATAGCACCTTTGCCTCTTAATTAGAAGTTAGCACCTGTGTCAAGTGTACTCTTGTACTCTGTCCCATATGCATGCTGCCCGCATTAGTTTGTCAACCATACTATTGCTATCCCAATTAATGGCTCTCGGAATTCACTCACCATTTGTCGAGTAGGGATCGAGTGATGCCCGATCCGGGCATGAGCAGTACACCGTCAGGGTTGCGTTCCCGCGTAACGGGGTCCTGCTTCTCCAGTCGCGTCCAATTCAGTGCCCGCAGCTGAGCCTCCACAGGCTCGCCAACTGCTGGAGTGCAGTAGTAGTGCACCGAGTACCTATGAAGAACACCACACAAAATGTTATGAACTACTACAGATATAGCTGACCGACTGATCCATAGATCAGTTTAATTATTCATCGATTGATTTCAACAAACCAAGGCAAGTTGCCACATTCGATTGATCTATTCAGCCTCGCTTTAACAGTTTCTCTGCAGGTAATCAATCATTTTTCACCAGGTGACCACAACATTAATGCAAACCCATCTTATTTATGGCTCATTTGCCATTGTAAGGGACAAACTTGTAAAACAGGCAACCTTTGTGAGGCCCCCAAGTGATAAGAACACACGCTATGACTAAATATCTGATGCCAGACTTACCTAGGGAGGTCGGAGGGGTTGGTGAACTGTGAAAGGCAGCTGGAAAGCATGATGACCAGACGGAACCTCTCCTGCTTGATCCATTCCGTCAGGAATTGGCGGTACTCGGTGCGACAGTTCTGTCATGGTACAAAACACAGGAAATAGTCCAGGGTTCGAAGGAATACCATCTGGCGAGGGGCATACATTTCTCACGAATAAACAAACACTCGTCAAAGTGTGAACTAAAAATGAATTTATGACCTTTCTAGACCGCTACGGGCCTCTAGCTCACGTACAAGCGGACGAAGTTGGGCCATGCCTTTATATGTATAATAGATGGAGCAATGATCTGGTGTAAGCATCAGGTAGATTTTCACGTGTCCAATTAAGTGCATGAGTCGTCGACTGGGTTAATGAAGATTCTAGAAGAAGGTGGGATGACAGTGATTTTATGGTGTTGATGACAGTCGGAGAATTCCAATCACTGTTGTGACCTGTGTTAAGGTGATGTTCAGCGAGTGCGTTGGCGGCGGTATGTACCTTAGCTACGTCATTTTGGCGCTGCTTGATACGCCCTTTGAAGTTTCCTGTTTCTCCTATGTATAATGCGTAGCAGTCTTGACAAGGTATCCATTTTCATAAATTTGAATAAATTTATGATTCATTTTTCGTTCAAAGTTTGGCGAGTGTTTGTTTATTCACAAGGAACACAGGAAAGCACATATTTCTCGGTGAAACCATGCAATGATGTCTATAAGCACCGCAACTAGAGGTACGTTCGGTAGTTTACTCAATTTATGTGGCACTTCTATATTCTCATAGACTCTAGTAACTGGCCAACCTAGGCTTCAATCACCTGGCAGCCAATTGGTGATCACCTGGATCACCAATTCCTTAAGGTGTACGATCTACAGCTAGCGAGCATCTGTAAGCACTAGAATGAAGCATATTAGTGTGACAAAGCACTGCTTGTTAATGCAATGATTTAAGTGTAAGGGTCACATTGCCAGACATTAAAAAAAGTAGGCCAGCTACTTATGAAAGAGTCTATCGTTTCCCCGCTATCTCCCTCCACATTACTAAAACGCTGTAAATTGCATTTCAAACAGCAGTCAGAAAAATGTTTTCAGTCTGAGCAGAGTCCAGTAGTAAAACATGCATCTGTGGCTACTCGTTTTTGTGCATCATAGCTAGAAAATAAAGCATCAAAAACGTCTTTGGTCTGTCTTTTTCTCTTAAGATAGCTGCAGAGATCAGTCTATCAGAGAGAGTTTTTACAAGGCACATCCTGCAGAAAATACACGGATTGAATTGCCATACTTAGGAAGTGCTGCAGGGCTTGCTGCAGCCCAGGGCAACAGATGGCACAAGTGTGGACACTCACCGCTGAAACTGGTGTCCTCTGTTGCACCACTAGAAGCTTGCTCCGATGGCACACGTAGACTGAGTGGAGGATGAGAATGAGGCGCTATAATTAGTGTCACACCAGAGTTTACAGGGCACTCTGGTGCCATGAATGCACCGCGACTATGCACAGCAGAAATGAAAGACCCTCCTCACCTTGGCACGCTGTGGCAAGCCTCTGGTCGCCCACGCGGTACGGATTTCCACCGACAAGTGGCACAAGAGCTGTCGAGTGGATGTAGCCGACCAGCTCAGTCTCGAGCGTCGACAGCAGCAGGTCCACTGCCAGCTGGGCAGCGTTGCCGACTGACACAAC
This sequence comes from Rhipicephalus sanguineus, assembly GCF_013339695.2. NCBI lineage: Eukaryota > Metazoa > Arthropoda > Arachnida > Ixodida > Ixodidae > Rhipicephalus > Rhipicephalus sanguineus. The sequence goes on from NC_051184.2 coordinate 53,421,911, forward strand.
TGGCTGGAAAGAAAAAAAAAAAAAAAGAAGAATGATTGTCTTGTTACCATATGTGAAAAGCGAATTTTCGTATTGTGGCTTGAAATAAAAACAGTGGTGTCGAGAACCTCAGAAAGAATATCATTTTTCGGATACTTTAAAAAGACCACTTTCGGCTTCGATATCAAGGAGGCAGTTTCAAAGTGATGTGGGGGAAAGCAAGTCATGACATCCTTGCAGCATCGTCTGTCGTATGCTGTCAGTTGTACGTTGTGTACAAAGCAGCTATGAGTGATTTTGTCGTATAAGGCGTCACTGCCGACTACGGCGCCAGGAGATGGCACGTGCTCGGCGGCCGCCTCAGCGAAGACGACGAAGAGGAAATAAAGAATGAGGAACGAATGTTTCCTTTGATGTGCCTTAATTGATATGCACGACACAACATATTTTTCCACCCGCAAGCTAACGGCTTGGTGGAACGATTCAACAGGGTATTGAAGTCATACATACAACTGGCTCTGTTTGAACGCCGTGATATAAAAATAGCCATGCTTGATTACCTGCAAATATATCGATGTACGCCTCACGCGACAACTGGTGTTGCGCCCGCTGTACTTCTTCATGGACGCCAACCTCGAACAAGGCTCGACATAGTGGGCATGCCCGACAAATGCTTCAGCACGGACCCGTCAAGGGCGATTGAGCAGTTGCGAGAGCGCGTGAAAAACAAGCAAACCAGGTCGAAGAGCAGATGAAAAACGCGGAGCCAAGGAACCAAACTTCGCCGTTGGTGATTACGTGCGGGTTAAATTATCTGCCATTCCTGGGAAGCTATCTTCACAGTTCTCCGCGCCCAAGAAGATCGTTGAAAAGCGTGGACCAGCCTCGTACTTGTTGGAAGATGGACGAGTGTGGAACGCGTCCAAGTTAGCTGCTGTTCACCCTGCAGCTGTCAGCAAAATGAGATCAGGCACATCTGCTGTTATGAACTGGTCACCGGCATCCACTCAATCGTCTGGTACAGTTATGGGTGATCTATCGCATCCTGGCACGTCAAGAGAGGATAATCATGAAAATGCGGACTCTCCTGAACCACTCACAGCAGACAGTGCGCAAGTTTCACCCAATATGTCGGGATCTCAAGCGCGTATTAGAAGGAGCACTCGTAAGAAGAAGACACCGCAGAAGTTCAAGGACTATATTAGGTAGCATTTTTTTTTTTCGCAAAAGGGGATATGTCGTATAAGGCGTCACTGCCGACTACGGCGCCAGGAGATGGCACGTGCTCGGCGGCCGCCTCAGCGAAGACGACGAAGAGGAAATAAAGAATGAGGAACGAATGTTTCCTTTGAAGTGCCTTAATTGATATGCACGACACAACAGATTTGTCATGTGGCAACTCAAGCAACGATTTCAGCCGCATTAAGGGCACAGAGTTCGCAAACCCAACAAACTGTGTTAAGTTGTCATGAATGTCTTATTAATGCGAACAAAAGTAGTGTGCATTAACCAAACGCAGGCCGCACTATTAATAAGTGCTATTTGGCGTTGCCTTTGCTGCTCACATTGACTCGCCGTGATCGTTCAAGCCTGCGTTGCCTTGTCTAAGCAACTGCAGTTACTACGTGCACGAAAGTACCCCTCCCCAGGTCCACGGTCACGTTGCAAGTGATGGACACTATGAGCAAATCGTAAATAGCAAGTGTAACTACATGGGGCTTAATCGTCGGTATCTCGTATATGCTAAACAGAAAGTATGTCGTGAAAGACTAAACCATTCGGGATACCCCATATTCCAGGCCCCCGTTTGGCCGGTGAACACGAATGCATCACTCAAGGTGGGAGCACGGCCTGCGGCTTAACAATCAAATATGACAGCCGCAAACGTTGGGTAAGACTTCATCGCTGTGTGGCTCGTTCCAGCTTCATATGCGGACACTGATAAATCGGGAAATCCCAGTAGCATGCTTACTCGGATAGTTTCACAAACGAAAGAAACACGTTCGCCGGCCAAGTACAGGAGTTCTTTTGCCAGTCTCCCCACATCATAATTCAAGCGACGACTGCATTACACGCACACTTACCAGCACAAGCGAATACTCGTGCCACTGGTGACCCTTGAATGGTTGCAAAGGCACAAACATGCTGACCGACAGGGACGAAACTTTTAAGCAATGACAACACACAAATTCAGCTTTCCTTGAAAACCGCCGGCGGCCACACGTGCAGATTTATCGCGTCAACAAGAAGCCGCGCCTGCGTAATTAAAGTTAATTGCTATCCAACATTAATGATAACCCATGTGTATATATTTTAAAGTCAAGTTTCTTTAGTTTTAATTTTATTAGGCAGTCTCACCAAGCGCAGTTGTTTTTGAACTGATTGTCAACTACGGAGCGTACGGAGTAGCTAAATCAGGCTGAATCGGCTTGACTTTGCGAAACGAGAACTACAGCAGCCGGGAGGTGTATCGTAGTCATTATTGTAGTGATTGTAGCATTGTAGTTCGTTTATTTTTCGGGCGATCAACCGGAAACCCGCAACAACTGAGCACATCTTCGTTACTCAGTTCAGTGTGCACGTGCTTTGCCACACTGTCCCACACAATTCGACACCTTCCGGAGGTGCTGCTTATGATGCGTTCTCCAAGTCGAAAGTGGGGCGTTCGCGAGCACCGTTGATACAGTAGCTAACAGCGGAGTTCTTCGCTCGTTGACGTTAGAGCGAGCCTCGAATCTCTTCGGGAACCAGCGCGCGCAGGCGCCTGGACATACAGTCCGACGACAATCCACGGCGACCATGGACGGGGTCCAGCTCAAGGTGGCTCGCCAGGTGGAAAACATCAAGTTGTTCCAAGAGGCGCTGGCCAAGAGCAGTCAGCTGAGCAAGGGCATGTGCGGCATACTATCTTCGTTCGACGAGCGCCTCATGAAGCTGGAGCGCACCATCCTGCCCGTGTACCACGAAACTGGGAACTTACAGAGGCGCCAGGAGAACATCGAGCGCACGCTAGCCCAACTCGAAGAGGTATGATCGAGCGCGCGTGTGACCGCGATTTGTGCAGTGGTGGTTCATGCCTACCGGTTCAACTGTGTGTTTGTGCCGTGATAATAGTGCCGCAACGTCGAATTGATCGTTTCAGTTTCTGTTCTGCGTGTGTCTGGAAAGTGTCAACTGCGCTAGGTCCTTCGAGAAACGCTTTTCTGCTAGCTGTAAGAAGTTTAGCAATGTGTTTCAGTTGAACTCGCTAGTGTCTGTTCACATTTTCTGAAAAAAAAAAGATAACTTGCATCCGAGGTTGACTGAATGACAATTCAACAGAATATCCTTGACAATTACAGTTTGCCATTCATAATGATGTTACCATGTATATGACCAATTACGATAGTTGTCTCTACAGGTGTGGGCCCGAAGAAAGTATCAAACGCTTTGCTTGTCAATCATTTCATGTAGTTCATTGGATTAGGTATTGGATCAGGTACTAACACAGCTTTGCTGACCAACTAACTTCACTGTGCGGATTAAAGTAATTTTTAATATTTAGTTTTTGTTACAAAAACTCTAGCAGGTCATGTACATTGATGGCACAGTACGTTTGCTGCTGAAGCTTTCGAAAAATACTGTCCTTGTAATAACTGATTGTAATTCTGCTGTGCATATACAGTACTATATTTTTTTGTCATTCTATATTTTTCAGTTTCTATATTTTTCGTCATTCTATTTCCCCTTAGCTGTAGCGTAGGGCAGCAAGCCGGATGTTTACCTCTTCGCTCTCCCAGTCTTGCTCTGTTTCAACACTTATCGTAGGGCTGCTAAGTGAACCCTTGAGAAAGTGCTTCAGTTAGACCGTAGTTCATAAGTTTAAATCTGACAGGGGGTTTAATTAACTTGCAGTGAAATTTGTAGCATGCTACTAGCACTCACGACTTCACAGGTTCAGATGCTTAAGTCGAGTATGTGCTTCTAGTGTGTAGGAGGGAATCGTTTGGCCCGCTGTTCTGACTCTATGGCTATGCACACAGTTTGTAATGCTGATTGTGAGACCACCGGTTCACTTATCAACTAGACACTGCAATGGGGAGCCAAAACAGTGTTGTGATTTAGGCCACATCAAACAAGACCAGGTCATTAAAATCAAATGAGCCCACAGTCTTTCTCATATTCAAAATGTGGGTTTCAGACATACTTCTGTTGATTGCTGTTATTTTCCTTTCTGTGTTTTGTCACCTATGTAATATGAAGTGCACCTTATATGGGTGTTATAATGTACAACTTAGAATTATAATAAGCAAAAAGGAAGCTGGTGCTGGGCGTGGTGCCGGTACAAGCATTCGTAAGTTGGTGTTTCGCTCAACTGGGCAAGATTTTGACCATGGCATCCGTTCTTTGTGTTGCAGGTGGTGCAGCTCTATGGGGTGTCCCAGATGGCCAAGCCCAAAATCAGTCAGGGTCCCAGTGACCAGAACCTGGACAGTTTCCTCGAGGCCATGGAGCAAGTGGAGAAGGCACGAGACTACTTCGAACAGAACAGTCCGCACAACATCGAGGCCAACCTGCTCGAGCAGCTCTTCAACGAGGGTGTCACGGGACTGCAGGCAAGTCGTGCAGTTCACCTCTGCTGTGTTCTCTACGTATAAGTTAACTGCAGCAAAATTTTTGAATGCATAAACAACCTAGTTTGAGATAGTGTAGACACAGAAGAAACTCCACGCAAGATTTTACACTTATTAAGATACGAGTGAAAGCATCAAGACTTTCAAGAATACCAGTTTGTGCTACTGGAAAATAAAATGTGCCGTTGCCGCTCGCCGGAACTGACATATGATAATGGCATGACCTAGAATGCAGAGCTTCTTGGCGTGACTGAGATAAGGAGGCGCTAAAGCATCTCCGAGGCAGTATGCGTGGACACTGTGTAAAGGGGAGGGGTTTCAAATGCTTTTGGAAAAAAAGGATGTGGTACATTGTAGTACAAACAAGCAATACAGAAACTCTTATTCTGTGGCATCATGTATTGGCATACGCTTGGCTGCTGGTGTTGGCACTGAAGCATCTGGAGTGAACAAGTACCAATTTAAAGCCCACTTGATGGAGAGTTTATTAGGACAGACAATATCAAAAAGAGGAAAATTTAATAAAAATGTTGCAAGAAAGAAGTGTGGTTGGCTGTGAGCATCGCTGCACTTTTTCATAGGCAGCTGAACAAGCCTGTAAGCAAAGGCGAGAAGACTCATCTTATTAAGTGGCAGGGGATGGGGGAGACCAAAGAGTGTTACATATGAAAGAAGGTATGCTAGGTGTACAGAGAGGAAGTCCTGAGGACCTGGTGGCCATACCTTGTTGGCACACATCCCTGTGTACATAACTGCATATGTGTGTTATGCGGGGACTGTGGTGCATAAAATGCGTAATTGCAGAGCATGTATCTGTAATGTCGGATTTACCCACTCCATATTGTGCACAAACTGTCAGGTCCAAAACTTGAATGGCATTGCATGGAAATAAGTTTACTGTTTCTCAGGGCCGCAGCGACGTCATAAACGAATACTTGCTAGTAAAGTTGGTAGACGTCAGCGATTGTACCGGTACACGGCACGAGCAAGCGTGCGTTTTAAGGGACGAAATCGGCTGCATCTCATGACAGCTAGTGGCTCCGTCGCTAATTTTAATGCGCCTCTCCGCATGACACCAGTGTACTGCGGCAAAAGTGACAGCGTTACGCACGCGATCAGAAAATTTTAGAATCGATGTCCTTTGTTATTATTTTCTTTTCACGGTGGCACTAGTGCTGTTTCTCGGGAAATTTATGGCTACCCGGTACAATCGGTAGGATTGCCCAAAATTCGGGAGTCTCCCGAGCAAACTGGGAGAGTTGGCAGGTATATCCTCTAACTGACTCTTGCCATGCTCTACTCGCGCAGGCCGAGTTCGAGGCTCTGCTGGCGCGACACAGCCGTCCGGTCGCGCCCGTCGCCATTCTGGACCTCGTGGAAGCCGAGTGCCCACAGTCCGCCACGTCGCCCACAAACGCCGCCGCGGCGCTAGAGCCGCTCCCAGCCGCCGTGGTGAACGACCTGTCTCGCATTTCGTCCTGGCTCCGCAAGCGGAACCTTTCCGAACACCTGGACGCGTACGCGACTCAGCGCTCGCGCGTCCTGGTGCGTTCCATGCAAGCCCTACGCGAGCACCACAAGACCGGCTCGGCGAGCAGCGGCACGCTTCCGCCCCAGCCCTCGTCGTCGCCGCAGCTGGGCGCGAACCGCAAGAGTCGCGTGCCGCGCCGACTGCACGACGCCCTGATGCGAGGCCTGAGGCGCGCCACGGACGTCGCGGGCCTCCAGGAGACGACTTCGCGCGACGAGCTCCTGGACCAGGAGGTCGAGGCGTACCTGACCACGCTGACGGCGCTGTGCCGCCTGATGCAAGCCGAGGACGAGCTCTTGCGCAAGGTCCTGGGCCCGGACCCCCCGCTGCCCCTGGAACGCGTCGTCCTGGCTGCTCTGGAAGCGGTCACCCAGGAAGGCGAAGCCCTGGCCGGACGCGTCAAACGTTGCGTCGCCCGGCACGACTTCGTCAGCGTCCTCTGCCTCTTCCCGGTCCTCCAGCACGTGCGGGCGCTTCGCAAGGACTACGAGTCTCTGCTGTCCGGGCCGACCTCCGGTCGCGCGGCCGCCGCGCGTCTTCCGGGTCTGGCCGTCACCCTCCAGACGACGCTCAACAAGGCGCTGGAAGAGCTCGTGGACAGCGTCAAGGGAGACCCCGAGGGCAAGATGCCGCGAGACGGCACCGTGCACGAGCTCACCAGCAACGTGATGGTGGTGCTCGAGCAGTTGCTGGGCTTCGTCGAGGCCGCCGGGGCCGTGCTGGCCGTCTGGGACCTGGCGTCGTTCAGCCAAAGCCGGGATCCTAACCGCGCCGCTCTGGCGCAGTACGTGACTCGAGTCCTGTCGGTGCTCAACCTGACGCTGCACAACAAGAGCGCACGATACGAAGACCAAGCCCTGCAGGCCGTCTTTCGGCTGAACAACCTACACTACGTTCTGAGGGCTCTCGTGCGGTCGGGTCTTCTGGAGGTCGTCCAGATGTACGAGCCCTCGCTGGGAAAGCAGTACGAGGAGCAGATCAGGGACCAGAAGCGGCTCTACTCCCAGAGCTGGAGTCGCGTCCTCCACTACGTCTTGGAGGTGGACCGACCGCTGTCCACGTCCGCCGTGGCGGCGGGCGGCGCCAAACTGAGAGACAAGGACCGGCAGACCATCAAGGACAAGTTCACTGGATTCAACCGCGAGCTGGAGGAGCTGTACCGCGTGCAGAAGGCGTACGCCGTACCTGACGTCGAACTTCGAGAAAGCTTGAAGCGCGACAACAAGGAGTTCGTGCTGCCGAAGTACAAGATGTTCTACGACAAGTACGTATCGGTGCCCTTCACGAAGAACCCGGACAAGTACCTCAAGTACACGCCACTCCAGGTGTCCAACCTTATTGACCAGTTCTTTGATGCGGCTGCGTGAGTCGAGCTTGCCAGTGCTGTGAACATGTCTTTTTTTGTGGATTCTGTTATTTAATAAACTTTTTTACTTTCATGCTTCTTCCGTTACTCATCCTGGAGCTTCCTGGAATTTGCCTTCTCTGATCTGAAGGTAAACGCAAGTAAAGCACTAATACCTTCTTGCAGATATTTATTGTTAACGAGTCCACTCTTATAGCGAAGTTTGTATATAAGGGAGGTGGTTTAGTTTCAGGTGCCAGGGGGGGCACGAGGGGGGGGGGCCTCCATAATTTTCATCTGCTCCCGCTCCACCCCCCCCCCACCAAGAGAATACCTCTTGCCATGACACCGCCTATGTTTTTCAAGCTTTACATAAGTCCCCTCAGAAGATTTCGACATTGCAAATAAGTGCGGTGCGCAGATAATGCGCCAACGATCGCACCTATGAAGAGTCCATTTGTAATTGCTTGGACTGCCTTTTGATAATCAGTGACATTCGATGTGCTTCCAACTGCCACGGTGGTCTAGTGGTCATGGTGCTCGACTGCTGACCCTAAGGTCGCGGGAACGAATCCCGGCCATGGCGGTGGCATTTTTGATGGAGGCAAAAATGCTTGAGGCCCGTTAGATTTAGGTGCATGTTAAAGAACCACAAGTGGTTCAAATTTCCAGAGCCCTCCACTACGGCGCCACTCATAAATCATATCATAGTTTTGGGACATTAAACACCAACAATTATTAATCAATGCGCTTCCAACCCCTGCGACTCGAAGCCTTACTGCGATTCCGCATGGGTCGCTCCTTGCGGGCAAATGGGGAAGCAACGTCTCTGCCCGCGGCGATGCTGACGACCCGATATTCAGAACAGGCAGATAGCCAATTTCGCGAGGGTCAGGCTAGTTCCTTCGCAGTGCAAGGCCTGCTGCCTTCGGAGACACGCTTTTCACAACCACGCGCACAGCAAGAAAAATGCACACCCCTAAAGGTGTTTCACTGTCCCACAGGTCACCCTTGCGTTAAAACGGCACACAACAGTGAACATTAACTATACATGTGCAATGAAAAGGGGTCTCGTTGAAAGCTGTGCAATATGTTATTATGACCACCTGACGCGCATGGATGACACAGCTAGAGTCACTCTAGACACAACAATTTGGCAGTGAAAATTTATCCGTCGAGCTTTATTTAGCGGTCTGTTGCAGCTATCATGATTGATTTTTCCTAGCATTCAGTGGCGTAGCCAGAAACTTTTTCCGGGAGGAGTTCGAATGTATGCTCGCACGTGCGTTTGTATGCATGCATGTACAGTCGCGCTCAATATGACTTGAAACACAGGAGCGCGTGGCCTCATGAGTTCAAAGACTGCCCATGGCTTCCACTAGCCCTCATTTCCATAACTAAACGCTGTTCTTGCACTCGGGAATGATTCTAAATAAGAAAATATCATTTAGTTGCTGAGATGAAAACAAGTTGAAGCCATGCGCAACCTTTGAACTGATGAGGCCACGCGCTCCCGTGTTGCAAGTCATATTGAGTGCGACTGTACATGAACACATGCAAAATCGAAAAATTTTGGGGAAGGGGGAGGATTGAACCCCCCTCCCCTGGCTATGCCAGTGCTTGCAATGAAGTCGCCAAACAAGGGCATTGTATTTGCCCGCAATTATACGATTCAATCTTAACCATTAAACATCAGGGTCTTATCCATGAGACAGCCAATGACCCTCTCTGAAGGCTTATAGGAAAACTGTAAGCAGTCGTGAGTCAGGAAAACACCTTCGTGGTTGGGTTAGTAGCATGTGATGACAAGAGTAGCAGTTTGGGTGAGTTGGCATCCCATGACGTTCTGAATGTTTAGCGCAACTCGGAGTCAAGATGACAGAGAACAGTGTGAGCACTGTCGTCCTGTCCTCCCTTCTACCTCTACCTTGTGGAGATAGGTTTAGCACAAAGCTTACCCTACGAGGCGACCGTGAAGAGACGCGACGTTCTCCACTGCCGCAGCTAACAAAGACGCTACGACCGGGTTCGTCGATTCTCCGGCACGGCGCAGAAAAGGCACTCGAGGCAGGAGGTCAACAAACAACACGGGTTTATTAACCCAAGATGCGTCACAGTACGACAGTCACGGGCTTGCAGGCCGTAAGGGGAACTCCGCAAGACCGATCGAGTACGCTTGCCAGCGGCGCTACGACTATCACACAAAGGGCAGCAGTCGAGCACACGAACGAGAAGCCGCCTGCTAGAGCAGCGCGTCAACCTCTCGTGCTAGCCTGAGAGCATCTGACGCGGGCAAGCCCGCGCCAGCCAGAAGCGAGCTCAAGGGGGAAGGGGGTTGTCACTGGTGGCCAATGAGGACAGGCGTTGCGCAGTGACGTAAGCTAGCTTGGTGGCATGAGCATGTGAGCATGTCAAGGCATGCCCGGACGCGTGCCCGCGCGCCGGGAAGCTGACGCATGGCTCGCACCAGACAAAGAGGCCTGGCGCTGCCGCCGTGGTCTGCCGATTAACGGCGGTTCCTGGCGCTCGAGCCGCGCGGGGCCAACACGCGCGCTAGCTGGGGAACGAGGCGCCAAAGGGAAGGGCGCGCTCGATTCCCACAACCTTTGTTACCTTTTCCTGTCTGACTTGCGCTAAACACTTGGAACGTCGTGGAATGACAGCACGTGCCATGGCGAAGAACTGCGATGTGCTTTTTTTCGCTGATGTGCAACACTGTCGCTTGCTTGCCGAATGCAACTGTTTCCCTACTACCATGCATGCTCTCATTCCTTGCATCTCAAGAAAATGACACAAGTTAAATATATGTGACAGCAAGGCAAAGCAAACAAATGGCTGTATTGCAATCTATTTCTTCCGCTCTAGCACTGGCCGCACCCCCGTTATCGCCGGGATCGGTCACTCGGTCGATGCAACGTGTGATAAGGAAACGGAAAAGAAAGTTAAATGAAGGTAAGTACAGAAAAATTAAATAAAAAAAAAAACTCGCCAAAACTTGCAGCCGCAGTTTTCTTGCCTCTCAGCTGGCCAGTAAGAAAGTAATTGCGCAGGCGCTATCGCGAACGCACAATCAGATTGGAAAGTGGTAGTAGCAATGCATTAGACAACTAGGGCAAGTAACTGAACGGAAGATTTATCGGCCTTAAACAACTGCTTAATAAGCTTGGCGACATGCAAACATATTAACTCTCTCTCCCGATGCACTGTATTTACACGACTGCAGGTCGGCCCATTTTATCTGAACTTGAAATCAGAAGTCGGGGGGGGACGGAGGGGGAGAGGGGGGTAGACTTACAACCGAAACAGAAACAAACGAGAAAGCGAGAAAGCACACAGTAGCATGATTATGACATTATGTTTACATTCTGCCTCTACGTGTAAGATATACCGTATTTTCTCACCTACAACCCGCACTGCCAGCAACAATTCACGGAAACTTTTCTAAAGACGATTCCTGCATATTGCCGCGAAGCTAGCTTTCGTGATAGCTGTTAAGCACTGCCGTGAAGGCACCTTTGCACACTGGAATTGGAGTTTTTCTTCAGCGAAATCGCAAAAAATTTTCGTTAGGGAATGCACTCGCGTCTTTTTTTTTTTTTGCTGCGTGACTTTAGGGGATCGACCTACATTCGTGTCTACTTGTAATCGTGTAAATACGGTACGCGTACTTACCGGAGGTGTAAGGCGAAAGATGAGGCAAGCTGTTTTCAACATCCAGCCGCTTTCAACACACTACGCCCCCAGTAATATTTGTTTATTCTAACCTGTAGCATGAGATATATAAAACGAAAGTGCCACACGATGATGCAGCTGCTCACTGTGACAGGAAACAGCTGTGCAGTGGTAACACAAGTGATCTGAAGGAACCCTGGTCATTTACAGTGAGAAAAAGTGCAGAAAACAGACTAAAATGAAGAGGGGGCATAAAGAAAAGCCTGAAGGAGCTGTTCCATTGCCCAATACGACAACTAGCTGGTCATAGTCAAGGAGGTCACTTCGTCAACGGAGTTTATGATTAGAATTTCCACGCAAGTTGTTTTCACTATTTCAGTAAGTTTCTGAGGTCAAGAAAATAATTGAGGCTTCCAAGATTATGCGCGTGGGCAAGGTCTCGGGGGGGGGGGGGCAAGAGATTTTGAAAGGGCTGAACTCTTTCGAATCTTTCCTGGAGCCACTGGTGTTTGTATACTGCGATGAGCAGGATAGCCTTCCCTCTTTAAAACTGTACAGCTAGCTTTCCTGCGATGCAGTAAGCCTAACTAATGGCAACTAATCACTTCTGCAAACAGCGTGTTCAAGCGCAGTTTGCTTGCATTATGACGCGGAAAATGTAGACGCAGCTCTCTTGACATACGCATAATAGACAAACCCCAGCTTGTGCAACTAGGACCTCGCATCCGCTTGAAGACAACATGAGCCACCACCATAAGTTAGGCAAACAAGCAGTGCAGGGAAGTGCACTTGCGGATTATCAAAAGGGTCTATTGTGGAGGAAAATAGAGGTGGAAGAAAAAGACTAGGAGAGTGCATAATGCCAGGCAGTTAATTGGCTAAACTTGCCAAGTAAGTCCACTCGTATGACGCCCTTCTACCCTCGTTTCATAGCAGCCTGGCTCCCAGCATTCTGCCTCAAGTTCATCCTCAACACATGAGAAAAGGACAACCATGACACAAGCACACCAGTGAAGCATGACTGTTCTTATATTTCATTTTTCTTTCACCTCTACACCAAAACAAATGAACTAATGTGAGATGCCTGCCTTCCCATGTCAAAAACCTGTTGGCACTTTGTCGATTGGGAACCCTGACACATTTTTGGAGAGTGGAAGGACTTCTCGGCTTGCAACCAGTCTTTCGGGCCGTTCATGCCGCCTCCGAGGGGGGCAGGACTTGAGCGCGGCCTGCTGTGCGGCTGCTCCGGCTTGCACCATGGCTTCTCCCTGACCGAGCAGTCAAAAAGACTGAGGATGCAGGCGGGCTGGTGTTGCCATCGTCGTCACGACGACCACGGCATGGTCATGGGCTGAGGGTTTTGCAGGTACGTCATGACAACGGCAGAAATCGACAGCCTATTGAGATGAACAAAAAAAAAAAGACGATCAGACATGCGCTGCATGAGTACGAGAGCTTGCAGTCCTCGTTATAAAACAGAAAGCTCAAACAGACAAAGACGGCAGAGGAATACGAGTGTTTACTGATTGCTCAGAAGCTGTCAACAGTGCAGCTGCGCTCCAAGGCTGGAAGAAACCAGGACGCTGTTTACACGTGCAGATCAACTTGCATGATAAATTGTCGACACGCATTTCACATACAACGTGTGAGCTGCGCTTTTGTGACTTTGCACCATTGCGAGATGGATTCCTTGAGGACATCCATGTGCAATGGCAGCATAATTCTCCATTCCGTAATCTTTACTCTGTCAAGCTGCTAACATGCTGTCACTACACACGCGTGCACCCAGATCTAAATACATCGATTTCAAATAAACTTTTCAGCTGGTAGTAAGCTCTCGTCCTGCCTTATGCAGTCTTCATTCGTGCCTTCCATAATAATAAAGGCTCACCAACTCGTCCAGTTTACCATTTTAACGAAATCTTTTCATTTCACCTACAATGCTTTACACTACTGACACAGTGGCTTTAACGAATCCATTAGGAAATGAACGCTGTCATGGGTCCCACAGAAGACATGTGCATGAAACTGGTCGTGCATGTTAGGCAGTGTGGGCTAGGAGGCAAATGTAATGCTATGGGGCTGTGAGAACATGACCTTGTTGACAGTACGTTGTGTTCAATTTATTCCCGTTTTTTATCATTGCCATTTGTCGAATTGTGTTGCATCGTGGGGCTTTATGTTGAGCACTAGGGTTCTCAACATCTTCAACACGTCTATGAATGTTCATCAACTCTTTCAAGCACTAAATGTAAGGCATCTTCATTCATTTACTAGTTTTCAACTCAGCTTTTATCATACACAAGAGTGCTGTTCACAGCTATCCCTTTAATTTTCCACAATTAATTTCACTGGAGTATAATACAGAAGGTCATCAACAATGTAATTTTTTATACCCAGTATATAAAGATGCTTATGGTAATAATATTGCCATGATTAATACGCTAATTAGAACTTTCCTGTTTCAGTTAAATATAGTCTTGTAACAAGGGAGAGGTTAGTGTTAATATTCACAATATTCACAATAGATATGGCGACATTTAACACATCTCTGTAACACTCAAGTCAAGTTCCAGTTGTTTTGCTGCTACTTAGAATCTAGCATCCTAGGGTACCCACTTTATTCCCTGCACGTTTTTTTCACGGTGCAAATACTGAATGGATACTGATTAGCCAATGGCTAATTCATTTCCGAGGGTTTTACATGTCAGAACCACCATATGATTATGAGGCACGTTGAAGTGGAGGGCTCTGAATGAACTTCAACCAGCTGAGGTTCTCTAATGTGCACCTGAATCTTAAGTGACAATGGCGTTCTTGACTATCCCATGGTTTGGACATTCAGATGCTGGATCTTTTTCTTGAACAAAAAGATTACGATGAACACCACCAGATTTCACCGTGTACTGCAATTAGACTTCACCTGTGACAAAAGTGGTACACCTTTGAATACAAGAAGGGAATTGAGTACCGTTGCACTTACATGAAGCTGCTCAGTATCTGCTTGGTGTCGTCGTTTATCCTTGAATTGGCAAAGCTGATGCTGGAACAGTACAGGGCCACCCAGGCACACCACTTGAGCTGCACGAGAGCAGGAACGACAAGTCAGAAAGTGGTAGGGCACATTAGGCTAGAACGACAGACAGTTGAGCTAGTTGGTAAGTATCCATCGTGTACGCCAGAGACAACTGCTAAGACATTCAATGTCTTCTCTATGCAATTTAATCGAAGGCTGGCTCACCCATTCGCATCCACTACTGTTAATGTGCCAAGCCTTGACCATCAGACGAATTCCTTCCTGCCTGTGTCTACATAAAATGGCGCATTCAACAACTTCGAGAGTGCTTTCACAACATTGACAGAGCGAGGAAAGATTAGAAGGTGATCCACTGGAGAATGACTTTTTGATGCCCCGTTAATCTCACAAAGGCCCGTCTGCCTTACGCAGAAGTGGCCGCAGCTGAATGGAACTTTATAAACCACACCAGTACGTAAAATTCATTGATGTGTTTTACATCACTAACATGCTTTTGCATTATTAGGCTACAACAATCTATCCCTGCAAGTTCACAAAGACAGGAAAGAATGGTTGTCGGCCTTTTTGGCGACAGGATCTGTTGTTCTTACTGCAAAATTTTCTCACCGAGAAACTAACACTGCATGGGTTTCCCCGTACCTTCATGTTATGAACGAGTAGACAACGATCCTTCCAATTCAAGAACACTGTCCCTTAGTATCTGTCATGAAAAATGCCAACTGCCAACATCAAGAAGATGGATCGAAAGGGCGTTCATCCCGCTTACCTTGAGCATGAGGCCACACATGCTGAATATCATGGAAAGGACATTCATGTAATCCGGTGTGGGGTCATCTCCAGGCGTGCCGGCTGCAGGAGGCTTATACCTGCAATTCATCAATGTCACGTCAAGAACTACCCAAAGCACTAGACCAATGTTTATATGATAAGTAACCTTTAAACATCTGATGGACAGAAAGCATATCGGGCCCACTTGACAGGTCAATTATTAGTGCTGTAGCTATGAAATATAACAAGTAGGGCTGAACATTTAACATTTCTCTGTGGCTGTGCTTATGTGCTCTAGCTGAGCACATTTTTAAAAAGAATTGATAGTCACATTCGCAGACAAAGTAGTACACTTTCACAAACTGTTCGCTTCATCTTGTATCCCCACTGAAGTTTGCTTCTTCTACATTCCTTAAAGCTACCACGAACATGAAGAAAAATCTGTCCTGTGTAATGCTTGCTTGAAGCAGAGTGAAGAGCCAGAATTGTTTTGAAGCCAGAAGAGTTCATTGGAAACATTACAAGATGTATTAATGACAGCTATTTCCTATGAAAACTTTTAGCGGTCTCAGGAGACATGCAAGTCCGCTACAGTCCCAGCCGTCACAGTAGTGATTTGATGGAACTCTGCATAATTAAAGAGAAATCCCATGCAAAAAAAAAAGAGAAATAAGTTACTCGAAACCGCAAGTAAAATTCACTCGCGCTAATTTAGGTTCCTAACTTGATTACGAGATTTTGACGTCGTTAGGACAGTTCCGCATTGTCTCTTAACAATATACGAACTAAGGCTTGGAGGAGCTGCACCAACTAGTCTCATGTGAAACTTCAGCCAGCCACTCCGCATAAGAGTGGAGGAAAGACTTTGAGAAAAAGATTCAAGGCTACGGCGGCGTAGTCAAGGGCAGCGCCTCGCAAGAGAAATGCGTTCGAATCGCTTTACTTCCGTAACGAATGTCGCACAATCTTTGCTGTTGTTTGCTTTCCTCGAAGACAGCCAGTACTCGTCTAATACATGACTAGCGTAGCGTTCTATCGCCCCGCGTTCAGAAAGTGCCAGTGAACCCGTTCCAAGCGGCGCACCTGTTAATTCTGTCTGTACGACGTGGATCGCTGACGTTGTTGCCGGAATGCATCGTTGAGTTTGTCCACTGGTTCCGTCGCCTTGCTGGGTAAGAGTACGAGGCTAGCTGGCAAGAGTATGCAGTCGAATTCCGGCCTGGGACGCACAGCAGAACGGAATCAGATGAA
This sequence comes from Rhipicephalus sanguineus, assembly GCF_013339695.2. Lineage (NCBI taxonomy): Eukaryota > Metazoa > Arthropoda > Arachnida > Ixodida > Ixodidae > Rhipicephalus > Rhipicephalus sanguineus. The sequence goes on from NC_051184.2 coordinate 53,438,107, forward strand.
AACAGAGGAAAGAGCGAGCTCCAACGCAGCCATTACTCCTAACGTTGCGGTGATGATGATAGGTGATGCCTAGTTTCGGAAACTCTCTGGCTACAACACGGCCGTCATGACGAGTTTTGGCTCCCAAGATCTGGACTAAATCATAGCCTTTAAGATTTGTAACAAACTTGATAACCGTGTTCGGGGCCCGAGTGCACATTTGTCAACATGGGGGAATAAAATGTTCGTCAAGGCCAAGATTTGAGCTGTGACGTCAACACTGCCATCAGTCGCACCATTTTCTAAAATAACAACTGATCTTAGTGAAAAATAAACAATAAGTGTTGACTTGGAAAAATTAGATCATTTAAAAGATTATATGAACTCTACCAAATTTCCTATATTTTCACAGGTTGGGGGTAATAAATAACAACACGTCATCATTCTTTTTGCAAAGAAGCCAATGCAAGCCAAAACGTTGAAATGTCGTGATCAGTGACGTTTGAGCCAAAAGTCAATATAAGCCAATTAAAAGTCGGGAAACGGTGCGTTTTATTGTTTTATTGCCCAGCCTTTCGGGTTGCATCGCTCCACCTTCGCTAAACGATTGATGCGCTGCGCCGGCCCAGCTGCTTCGTGTTCTCCCACATCATATCACCGCGTTTTCACGTTTCTTGCACAACAACCTGTCGTGGAGCGACTGATCCTAAAGTGCCAACTGGACAGCCATCTCTGGCAAGCGGAGAACGAAGAAGAAGCGAGATGTGCGTGCCACGGGCGCTACGGTGCGCCGTGCGTAAAAGCGAATTCGACGACGCTGCGTTTGCGGTGTGATCGCGCCGCTCATATGAGACGTCGCGTGCGTTCATCCATTGCGAGGAAGCTACTCGTCCGCGATTTGCGAAGTTCCGCGATTCGCCGAATGTTTCGTTGACCAAGTTGTGGCCGTTTGCGCTGGCCCGTTGCTTATTGCTTGTGTTGAACCGTTGTTCTCCTTTTCGAGTGAGTGGTACCCGAAAGTCTTTCTCCAAGTATGACGCGAAAGTCGAGAACTGTCGCCCTGTGCTGCCTGGCGAACTTCGTGAACGCGGCCGATCGCGTTCTCATGCCGATTGCCATCGTGCCCATGAGCGAACAGTACCGCTGGAGCCTTCTCTGGCAAGGATGGATACTGAGTGCTTTCGCCGTAGGATACATCACTAGTCAGGTGAGTCCCAGATTCGCGATTCACGACACGGCGTAAACCTCCGTAATCGCCAAGCGCGCTCTTGAGCGACGTGTTAGCGAGGGAGATGCGGGAGACCGCGTAGTCGCACCGACGTAGAGTACGTTGTTTGTCGACTTTTTTTCTTATTCTTCGAGGCCACTTCCTGCGCCGGCGGCCCGGCGTTTTCCATTAGGATGCGTGACTGGCATACCCGTTCACAATCTTGGCACGCCCGTTTGTTCCAGTTCCGAGCCGATGCGCCAGGCACTAAGCGAAAGTTGTCCCAAAGTTGATACTACGTCATCGCCGCGTTCTCCGGTCCACGATGTTTGATTGACACGTCCGTTCAGAACGAGTCGACGTGAATACCACGTAGACGGCTCTTCGACACCGTTTACTGCGGACTACGTTAGCAAAAAAAAAAATTGTTACGGTGCTACGTTTATTGCAATTTTGTCTTTCTATCGCTGCAGTGACATTTTTTACGAACACTTACTTTAGACGAACACTTGAGAGAAGACGGAACAGTCTTCTCTCAAGTGTTCAGTCTTTCCTAGCGCAAAAATGAAGATGTTAAGCGACATTTATATTTCGTGCCATTTCTCACCCCCACACGCAAATCGTTTTGAGTGACCTTTAACGACCAGTACAATCCCGTTGGCTTTAAGTAGCCATTAGTAACAATCTTTCAAGTATTCCGGTTCAAATGACGAAAATGTCACTTTGTGCAGTTGATTAACGTCTTTCAGCTGGCAGCACGTTGGGTACGACTTCCCTTGTAAAGCAGGAAGCTCCTCTCAGGTGATTTTTAGGTCATGAATAACCCTAACCATGTAAATGAGAAGCTGGTATCTGTCACAAGTAATGTTTGTGCTTACGCACCGCACTAGTCATAGGGTTATTCACATGCAATGACCATCACCTCCCGATGGAAAACACACACACAGCAGAGACCAGTTTTGCAGGTGTTGTGATGCACAGTGTTCGCCTCTTTAATAAGAACCCTATATTGTTCATCTGTTACTGGCAAAATTATAGAGGCAGATATCGGAAGCTCACGCCATGGTCCTTTTTATTTTTACTCGCCTTTTTGTCAGCAACATCAAAGCACACGGAGACAACATCCAATTGCAAATGTAGTTGCTCTTGCACATTCGTAAATGTGTCAGTGTGCTTTAAAACCTAGCGTGCAAACACAGTACATAGTTGATTGTTCCAGCTGTTTGAGAGACTGTGACACACACTGCTTCTAGAAGACAGCAGTGTGTACCGAAAGGGCTGAAGAGATGAAATAAAAGAACGATGTTTCCTTGGATCAGTAGCGGTCGGTTGGGAAGCTCTGCAGACAGCCCATGCGGTGTTCCCTTTGAAAGACCTCATCTGTCGCTTCACAATAGGACACGCCTCGCCACATCAACTGAGGGTCTGAAAGGCAGTGTATTGTCTCCATGACTTTTCTTATACATAGAAAGGGTCCACAGGAGGGCACCTCTATGTGAACTAAAGATAACAACGGGTGCAATGAAGTAAAGTTTAACACATTCGTGCAGTATTGCTCATTAGTAAATTAATTTGTCTATAGAAAAAAAAATAATGCCAGTTTTTTTAACACATAACAATGTCTTTGCAGTTGATCACATATAGCTTATGCTTTAGCGCAAGGAAACGTGGGGGACGCAAAAGAAGTCACGAGGACATAGCGCTGCGCCCTAGTTACCTTTCGCTAAGACATAAGCTATGCTGTACCAACGAGCCCAAGTCAGTTTTATTGGTCATATATATTTAATGAAAAAAAATTGGACGTACAGGAAACTTGGGCTTGCTAGTACACAGTGCCATAGCTGGTCAATGTATACAATGCAGTTCTGTATTGTTTGACCCATGGTGTCAGAAGCATGAACATACAAGACTCAAGCGCAGCTGTGCTTGTCATGTCTTGCTAGTCTGAGTTTTGCATGTTTGCGCTCCTGTACCAAGAGTCCAAAGCAACCAGCCAGGTGTGCATTTTCCTGCAGTGTCCTTGACTGTCTGTGAAAAATACTGCTCAGCTATCAGCAGGCTTGGGTGTATTGTCTCTATTAGTCACGCATCCTGCTTTGCACAGCCTATTAACTCAATCTTGCGATACTGTTTTTGAGCACTCTTCTAAGCATTGCATCTTTTTTACCCCCTGTTTTTGCTCCTCACAGTTGGTGGGCTCTGGTGCACCGTCGCGCTATGGCGGCCGCACCGTCATGGCGGGAGCCGTGCTGCTCTGGTCAGCGTCGACGCTCGTGACGCCCCTGGTGGCGTCGTCGCTGCCGCTGCTGTTGCTGTGTCGTGCGCTGTTGGGATTGGGCGAGGGCCTGGGGCTGCCCTGCATGTTTCATGTGGTGGGACAGGCGGCGCCAGTGCCTGAGGAACGGACTCGTGCCGTGGCCTGCGTACTGGCTGCGGGCGCTGCGGGACAGACCGCTGCCGCGCTGGTGTGTCCACACCTGGAGTGGCACCGTGCCTTCTATGTCCTTGGTGCATTGGGCATTGTGTGGACAGCCGTGTGGATGGTGCTCCATAGGGATGAGCCATCGCAGCTCAAGGAGCCTGCCAAGGTGAACACAGGTATGAACAATGCAACAGCAAAATATCTGCGCTGCTTCCCGTCTTTCTTCTTCCCTCCTTTGTGCTTGCACAGTACACTACCACTTCGCTATGAACCAACTAGACTGCAAGAAGGTCTAATGAAGTTGACTTTCCTCTTCAACATTGATAATTTTTGGCTACGATTGGTGTTGACCACGATAACGATGCCACCAGTGGGGTGCAAGAAAAAAGTGGCTAGCGTGCGATCCACCCTTGGTACATTTAAGGAGGAAAAACTTTCTTGAGTGTGACATGCACATCAAGAAGATTAAGTGTTTAACGTATACGACTGTCATACATAGTAGTGTATTATACATTCATTGTCGATCTGCATTTTCTGATGGCTCCGATACTTCCATAGTTGTTTGGCGGTTGCACACATGCAGAGAGTTCATTAAGAACTTGTTTCTCGTAACTGACCAAGTCATTGCTGTGAACTTCTTTCACTCTTCTTCCAGTGTCGTCCCCGCACTGGCTGGAACTGATTAGCCACTGGCCACTGTGGGCCATCTACATAGCACACTTCGCCATGAACTGGTCCAGCTACACCATCATGCAGTGGCTTCCCACATACCTGGCACGCGCCTTGTATGCCCGGCCGGGCCACCTCAGTCTGGCAGCGTTGCCCTATGTCTGCAATTCCTTGTGCGGTCTGCTGACGGCCCGAGCGGCCGAACTCGCGGGCCGCCAGTGGAGCGTGCTGTCCGTACGCCGGCTGGCCACCTCCTGCCTCGGCCTGCTCGGACCCGGAATATGCCTACTCGCATTCTCGGCTGCGAGCAGCCTGCCGTTGGCACTGTTTTTCGTGTCGTGTGCCATGGGCCTTTTGGCGTGCAATTCGGCAGGCCACCTGGCTAACCACGCCGACGTGGCACCAACTCACGCGGCCCTGACATTCAGCGTCAGCAATACGCTGGTGAGAATCTTCTCTGCAAATTGCTACCTGCGGAGGTAGCACTGGCATACTGTTCAGGGAAAGGTGTAAGCTTGAAGGGATGAAAAATCCTTATATGCGGGGTGTTGCTTGAGCTAATGTTTTGACAAACGGTCTTTTCTTCAAGGCTGCAACTCGGGTTGCAGCCTTGAAGACAAGACAGTTTGTCGAAACGTTGGCTCCAGCGACACACCGTGCTCAAGAATTTTGCATGGCATACTGTTCAGCACACCAGGCCAACATTGCATCAAACATCCTTGCAAGGATTAAAGCTTTCCACACTGTGGAAATTCCACATTTCCGGCCTTGGCAACACGAGCATGTTGCAATCACTTGCAGATGTCCAGATATCACGAATGAAATTTCTTATTTACGAGCAAAGATGTCTATTCTGCGACCGGGTGCTTAGCTGGGCTTGTTGGCAAATTTGATCTTAGGTACATTTGAACTGATCTGCCTTCTTGTCTTGTGTCACTTTGAATATATCGCTAAAGCTTGTCGAATTAACGCTTTCCGACTCTTGTGCAAGCTTGCATGTCTTCATGGCAAGGAAGCCGATTGCAAGATTATCATTCACTGGATCATGTTTTTGTCTCTTTCCGAAGGTTCTTGTTTATTGCTGCATAGCTTTGGTTTGGCAAAGGCACAGAATCGGAAGCTGTTGTCCTCTAAAGTGCTGATTGTTCCACACAGGCAACCATTCCCGGGATCCTTTGCGGGCCACTGACGGCGGAGCTCGTGACTCAGTCGCACGGTCGGTGGTTCCCCGTGTTTGTACTGGCCGCCGCAGTCAACTTTGTCGGTGCCGTTGTCTACGGGAGCCAGAGCTCTGCCAGCCAAGTGTTGTGATGGCGTGCCAACTGAAAAGCTTCGTCGACCCGTCATTTCTCCCTAGTCTCAACAGTGTGGCAGTACGAAGGCAAACGTGTGTGTGGCCCGCTGAACTGCAAACCGGATGACCTGTGGACATTTGAACTGGGAACGATGTTTGAGGCATTTGAACAGTCTGAACTCTGCATTACTACAAATGGCATACACTCTCACTGTTAACACTTGGAAACACGCGCCGTTGTACAGGCAATACTATGTTACCACGTTTAAGTGGCAATTGATAAAAAAAAAAAAGGTGCAATGTTTGGCGCTGCCTTGATGGTCAGCGCGTCCTGCATAGCGCATGCCTATTTGGTAGCTTGAATGCCAACGTGGTGACAGCATTGTTTGGCGTGAACAGCGCTATCGGCCTTTGTTGTACTTGTTACGGAAAATGTACGACAAAATGGGCCGGTCATTTTCTGACCATCTGTTTTCTGAACTTGATGCAAGGGTGCCTTTCCACTTTTGTAATGTGAAAACCCTTTGATGAATAGTAAAAGGACTGTTAGCTGATGATCTCTTACATAATTCCGTAGTAAATTATCGTTGCTGTAGATCTACAAGTCACTGTTTTTGAATGTTTGAGTAAATTTTGTGTTGCTGCTTTATACATATCTAGGAGGCAAGCAGGGGCGTAGCCAGAAATTTTTTTCGGGGGGGGGGGGGGGGGGGTTCAACCATACTTTATGTATGTTCGTGCGTGCGTTTGTGTGTGCGTGCCTATATACGCAAGCAAAATTGAAAAATTTCGGGGGGGGGGGGGGTTGAACCCCCCCAACCCCCCCCTTGGCTACGCCCCTGGAGGCAAGCAAGACAAAGGAAGTTGCTGATATATTGCAAGTGGTAGTCCAATACTCAGTGCTCCTCTGGTATAATACTCTCGAAGTTTTGAAATGTGATGGCTAACCATGACAGCCTTGACTTGCGCAAAAGTACGTAGTTTTGGTTATGCCATGCTTTAGGTGTGGGTTGCATTGTCTATGTGCAAGGCAGCGTCTCCCACTATCGGCTGATAATTAGACAATGTAACAGACACAACGAGGGACGTGCAAATCTAAAAACACAAGCGTGAATGGCGGGAGCCCAGCTGAAAGGCCTCGTCCACAATAGCTGCCAAGAATTTCATGGAGAGCTTTCGAAGTAAGGTAATATAACAGCTGCAAGAGCGATCACTTTTGTAAGGTTTAAACATTTCAAGAGACGCGCAGCTGCTACGTTTGCCATTTTAGGCACTGTGTGTTTTGCACGAAACTATGTGTGTCTAAACGGTGATCAAAACCAACATCACACACTTGGCATGATGCACACACCATTTACAAAATAATCGGGTGCAGCACAATGGCAAAGTGGCCCAGTGTACCTGCATACGGAATATTAAATGTTATAGTAAGCATTAACCATGTGACAACTCATCAAAGTAAGTGTCAGCTCTATGAAGTGCCTGGAGCCAAGATTACTGGAGGAAAATGTAGTACTACAGTCCATCAGATGTGATTTGAATAATTTAATTTTTTTCTTCTATGCCACATAGTACTGCAAGTCAATTAGTCTTAAATGCAAAGTGTATACTTTTCATTAAGCACCTGGTTAAACATCAGTAGTTCAACAGGGGCAAATATCTTAATTAAAGTGCATTATGATGAGTCAGCTTAAATCAATATATCTCACGTGCAAACATAACTGGCAACAATGGGAGCAATTTTATGCATTTCACGAATTTGATGCATTATGTATCGAACGGCATTAAGCGATAGTATTGCCGTTTCAATGTTCGATGGTCATAGCATGAACCGCATTAAGCAGGCAAATGTAAGTTTGGGCTTGCGTGGCATAGGTATTGGTATGTCATCAATGGATTGCCATACTGAAAGTGAGGAGACTATAGTCTTTCACATAATGTTTATAGAGTGAAGTGCACTGCTGCACGCAACTTGTTTGGGTTACTGGGATCATTCTAGATCTCTGCACCATTCGTGCTCATTCGTCACCACTCCAGATTACAAAGACTTAAAACGAGACTTGTATGCATCACTACAGGACTGCCGTAATGCTCACCTGGTGTGTGCGGGCACGCTTGTTTAACAGCTGCTGACAAGCTGTCTCTCAGCGAAGACGAAGGTAAAGGGATCGGCAAGTAACAATGTCCTTAAAAACGCACGGTCCTGGCCGGCGATGCTGCGCGTTGGGTCTATTACAGCTGCACGAAGCGGTGATAAATCTTGCAAGTCCAAGTCCGAACCTACGAAATCTCACTTGTGGCATTCTTTGTAGCATTAAAAGAAAAGAACAAGAAAAATGTGAGGCTCTTGCACAGGGAGTTCAAATGTTGTGTACGATGTCCGAAAATCTTCAAGAATACATCTGCAATTTTGTGCAGAGTACCGTTCTGAATGCATTTAGCGGGCTCTATTGTGTAAGCTGTTTTGCAAGTGTTTGGAACGTTTTCGCGTTTGAATGTTTGCAAGCTGCAGTTGTTTCCAGTGTGACACGAGACTTGCAAGTTGTTGCCATTGAGAGACGTCAATGTTGTTTTGTTGTGTCCATGTTGCCATGTATCACTTGTACAACTTCGGTGAGCAAATTTAAACCTGATCCTCGTGTATGAGGAGTGCATTTTGATGGCACCAAAAGCAAGTCTCAATGGCAGATGTGTTGAAAGCGTTAAGTCTGTTCGCAGGTGACGAGGAAGTTCAGCATGGGAAGGGATAGCTCGCATGTTGATGTCGCTTGCATTTCAGGTGTGTGAAGGGAAATCGCAGCAAAGAAAAGGAAAATGTTTGTACACTGGATAACTAGTGACGAGACTTTACCACAGTCTCGAGCCAATGTACGCAAGCCCTTGTCAAACCTGTCGTTGGTACTAAAAGATTTATTTCCGTACTATGCAACATATGTACATTCTTTTCTTTTTCATCCTTCAAAAAAGAACAGCGTCACTGAATCCAGCGTACAGGCGATGATGTCAAGACGCAAAACCAATCCAGCTGTTGGCGTGAAAATAGGGAAGGCCCAAACGACGCATTTTTCTCCTTCGCACGTCCTACAAAAGGCAGGTCGTTTCGGCAAGCCAATGAACCGGCTGCCAGTTTATATGTAACCTCGCGTAGTTAGTACTTAAGTCAATGCGAAATGTCCGCAATTCTTGTATATTAAGCGAACCTCAGTTGGCCGCCTTCCTTCGGGTTATTAATCTGTGGGCGGCGTTTGATCCTGTTTCGTCATCTCTAAGTCCCAAGGGATTTCTGTGCCTTTTGGATATCTTCAGAGGATTGCGTGAAGCCAGCGCCCCCTTACCGGCGTTTAACGTCATCCGCAGTCTCGTAGCAGTGTTGTCGTCAGGGACGACGCCAGAATCTGGCGACATATGACAAACGAGAGACATTTCGTAGTTGAAGAATCGATCCAATTAACATCTCTGCAGCAAAGGAAAAGCAAAGAGTAACCACCAATCAAAGCGCTAAAAAGATTTGTTGCCTGCTAGCCACAAGCAGTACACCGGCGCGTGCACGCCCGGAGTACATGCTACGCGTCACGGAAGCGCTGCGGCCTAAAAGAAAAAAGTTCAGGCGGCAGTGCACAGAGCGTTTGTGAACACAACGGAGCTTGTGGGGCTGCAAACTGTCCGCCCACTCCACAGTAGGCCACTGGCATCTCGCATGACGCTATGGTCATCTGCGATGGCCCTTGTCCAATTGAATATAGGCAACAGCGAGTGCTCCTGTCTGGGGAAATCTTCGAATACACGTTGGGGCTGCCCGTCGCTTGCAGCACTAGGAACGCGCTCAATGTCCATGAAATCACATTTTTTTCCTTCTCAGGGTTTCATCATGTGATGGAAAACCTGTGACAGTGGCTAGTCTTTCAAGAGATCTGCACGACCTCAAGATGATCGAGTTATTCGCAGTTGCAAATTTTTTCAACGTGGCCTTGCAACTTTTCAGGAGCTGGCTTCATTCGAAATTTGTCGTTACCTGAAGCTGACTGAAACAATTGTGTAAGTGTAAGGCCAGAGACTGGTGCTTTCAGGCATCTCGATATAACCTCGCATTACCGTCCCAACACGTTGAAACTGACCAATCACGTAGCCGACGGTGACCGCAAGGCCCGTCTCAAAAAGTGCAGACTGCCAGACTTGTGGTGCCACGCGCTGGTAATTTGTTCGGAGGCTTGCGCGGCTAGTACGCCGAGCTAAGACGTCGATTCCGTCTCCCCGCCTATGACAAGACGATCAAGTGAGCAACGGATGACTATGAGTGCGGCGGCTCTCTCGCATCGCAGGAAGTCTCGCATCGCAGTCTTCTAGGGCACTCCCTAGAGCCCTCGAGATCACTCGCACCTTGGGAACAGTGTCTGCGGCAGGTTTGACGAACACTTGAAAGCGCGCTGCCACAGTCGAAACGACGATGTAATACGAGGCAGCCATAAGCTGCTCGAGTCTGTGCCAAGGCATCTTGTCTCCAGGAATGCAGCGTGATGGCCCGGTTTGCTGCGGACGACACCGTGGAGTGTCTGCACTGCAAAACGGCAATGCAAGTAAGAAAACACTCCATGATCGTGGGTCGCAAAAGCAGCCGTACAGGCAGGTACACCTAGGCTGCAAGTGCAGCTTCATACCTGTGGTAGCAATCGCTATTACCAACCATGGTGCTGAACGTTACAGAAGGGAGGTGCAAAAATGGTGCACCAAGCTTGCAAAAGGCGCAGAGCCGATGCAACGTCATTGGGTAATGTATTGGATGAGAGCAACGTCCACGGCACCTTGCAGTAACACGCCTGGAGGTTTGTTGTATACAGATGAGTCAAGCTGAGCAGTACGTCGACAGTGCAATACCGGGGCAGACAACGCAGCTATTGTGGTCACGTCACCCACGTCACAGCTGCGTCAATCCATGCCCTGAAACGTGCTAAAAGTCCATTGGTATGCGCGTGCAACGACAACACGTCCAAGACACGTGGCCAGTGAACACATCCTTGCGCCGTTGTTCCCGAAACGCGTTGTCCATCTCCACACTGCAAAACCCGCAGTTAGTAGTCCGCGTCACGGGACTGCAGCACGTCCTTCGAAGGCGCAACGAACACTTCACGCGACGGCACACACGAAATGGTAAGAGGGTGATGTCGACGTGCATGCTGCAACGTTCTTTGCCGGGCTGCTAACGAGTCGCGAGGGGTGCCACACACGTCCACACGGACGCGCGGCGTGGCACGCGGAACGCCGCTCAGGACAGCGAGATGGTGACGTTGATGCCTAGGTTGCCGCTGTCGGCGAACAGCTGGGCGATGCTGGTGTCGAAGACGAGGCAGTCGCTGCTCATGATGGCCGCCTGGACGCCCTCGTGAATGCTGCGCGGTGTGGCTTCCCAGGTGAGCCGGCGCTTGTGGCCGTTGAGCTCGAGGCGGTAGATGAAGTTGTCGGCCTGCTTGCGCGACCCAATCAGCTGCACCACGGCAAAGAACTGCTGGTGGCCGTCGTACTTCTCCTGCTTCTCCAGCACCAGCATGAAGTGGTGCCCGAAGCACGACTGCATCATCACCCAGTCGACTGCGCCGGGCAGGTTGATGTCTGTCGCCAGGAACACTATGTCCTCGCCTGCGATGGCAAAAGAATATGGAGCGCATGAGGCCCTCAACCAAGAGTGTGCAAACGTTAGAAAATTTCGATTGTACAACTGAACTGTCCTATTCCATTTGGTATTCGATGGTCTGAAGCGAATGACAGCGCGTACGACATGGACGAAGAGAGAACGACAACATTGAGCACCGACTCAACATTTTTCGTCTTGGTGCAATAAAAAAAAACCATTGCTAGTAAACGCTCGCATTGTTGTTCTCTTTGTCCGTGTCGTACGCACTGTCACTTCAGCAGACCATACAGCATCAAATAGCTCAACATCATTCCCTTTTGGTTTTCGAATCGAATAACTGCTATTTGTAATTATGAATGGTTTTTCAAATAGATTACAAATATTTTAAAATGTCAACCTTATCTAAATGAACATAAAATTAGTGCAACAATACTTAAAACTTTTGTTTCAATATGAAATAAACTTGTCTTGCCAAGTTTTTAATGCTGATTTCAGATCTACAATAGCGTGCTTTTTTCACAGCTGCAGTGGTTTAAAAAAAACGTTGAGATATAAAAAAGAGAATCACCGGCTACATCCTACAGGGCTTTATGGCAATTTCCTCTTGCTAAACCCAAAACGTAAGCTCATGACCCAATGTTAAAGATGTGCGGTAGGTGGTGATGTTATTTTTAATGATTTGAAAGCATTGCACTGTAAGAAAATGGACGAACATTTACTGCGATTATTTTTACTTATTTTCTGTCGTTAACTTTTACATGTAATTTGCAAAATGATGAGCAATACAACTAGCATCACCCACTAGATACTTGCGATACGAACGAAATCAAACCAATTTTGTCATTTGCAGTCGATGAGAACATGGAAAAGAACCCTTTATGTTTGAGTGGAGTCAACAAAAGGCATTAAAACTAAAAAAAAAAACACATTTGAAGGTTCGCACAATTGCAACTTTGACATGAAAGTGCTGCAGCTGCATTTTAGCCATTTTGCAGCTTTATCCTTCACGAGAATGGCTATACTAAATGTGTGGCTGAACCCTAGCAAGACATTGGCAAAATTTTGTTATAAAGCCATGCACTACACCCATGTGAGCAACTAGTACACATACCAGTTTACTTGCCTGTTGCAGTGCCTTACAAGCTAAGGAAATACAAAAACTACCAAATAATGTGACCAGACTTGGCAGTAATGAAATTACAGTCATTGAATTACCTATTGGTGTAATGAGTAATGCAATGAATTACTTTATTAGGCTGGTAATTTGACTTTTGATTAAGCTATAGCATGTACTCTTCCGCTATGGCATAAAAGATTCCCCCAAAAAGGAAAGAAAGATAATGCTCCTTTTTGCGAATTTTATTTGTATTAGGGGTGTGCGAATATTCGAACTTTCGAATATTTTTCAAATAGTGTTTGCTATTCGATTCGATTCGCACCGGAATTTTACTATTTGAACCTCCGGAAAATAAATATAACTGTTTATAATATTGGTAAATAAATATAACGGTGATAAATCAGCGTGGTTTTGCGTTTTGGGGCGTCGACGTGCAAAGCTGCAGCTGCCAGCCACTTCCACCAGTGCTCTGAGCGGTCGCTGTGCGACCAGCTTGGCCAGGGGGTCCGGTGCCCGTGTGTCAAGTGCCCATCCACGATTCCGAGAAGCCAGCGGGCGATGCGATTCGTTGCTTGTGACGAAGCACATTGTAGCTTCTTCGCCTTTGCGAAAAAGCCGCAACTAGTGCGAGTTAGGCCTAGCCACGACTTCGAGCAGTAAGCTCGGTCACAGTGTGTGTGGCTGCGGTGCCCGACGTTTCAAAGTAAGTCATGCTCGATCGTGAGCACAAAGTCATCCAGCGATGGTTTTTGGTCACGAGGTCCAAAGTGCTGACAAGCAGAACCTCTAACCGCGGGTCCCAGAGTCTGTCCGAGAGGCGCGTCTGCGATGTCCGCGACGAGTGCGGCGCACTATCGTAATCTGATGATTGACGTTCTGCTTGTAGCTGGCAAACCAAAGCGTAATTATATTCAAGTGATCGTCGACCCACGAACACAGAACGAGCGAACACGTCACTAAGCAGCGCGATTGTTGACAACCGTGACCTCGCGACGCGAAAGCAGCAGACGACGCTCTCCCGGAGCGAGTACCGGACCAATGGCGAGGCGTGCTGGAGCAACATCGCGGACTCAACCAATGGGAGACCTCCAAATGAACTTTAAACATTTGCTTTTTGTATGCTTGCTTCTGAATGGAGGACCTAGCTGAGGCGGGAAATTTGAAGACTGAGAAATGCTATTTCCGACGAGCCCAAAATGGCCTCATTATAGCCCATTATAGCTCCGCAATGGCGCCTGGTTGCGCCATTGCGGAGCTATAATGTTTTTAGAATGTAATTTAGAATATGCTTAGGAATCCTCTGCAACTTTTTTTCTGTAACTTTGCTTCGAAGTATTCGAAAAATATTTGAGAAATATGAAAATTATTCGATTCGCACTCAAACTTTATTATTCGAATTCGCTTCGCACTCAAAATTTTGCTATTCGCACAGCTCTAATTTTTATTTATTTCCTTAAATGCCACTTCATGGAGCCGACCTCAGATTGACTCGACAAACAATCCTTCCGAGCTGACAGCCCAGTTGCTGACGTAGCAAAATATTCTTGTGTAAGATGGCCCAAGTTAGCTTAGTTTGCTAATTGTGGTGCCATCTTTACCACACCGTCATTGTTTTAACACATGACAACACATATTCCAAGAAACTGAATGAGCCATGCCAACAACTGTTTAGGTAGCCTAGTTTGAGCACGATAGTCTCAAGAGCAGTTCGTATCTACAAAAAATTTCGATCAACTGCGATTGTATTTTCACGTGGTTGTGACAGTGAAGATGGTGGCACTCCAACTTTTTAAGACGAAACTCACTATTGGGCAAACTTGTGCTCAGAAAATCAAGTACAATCCCTGTACAAGCGAGTAGCACTCTCAGTGCAATGGTAGTGGCGAGCACGGATGTCGGGCGTCGACTAATCTGATCGTTTGCAAATTGCGCCGTCTTTCATACATAAAAGATAATTTCAGCATCATGCGTTAACTCTAGAACAAATTCTGCTACTTGCATTGTGCGCGCCATATTATCGGAACTGCCTAAAAATAAAATGGCCTCAAAGTTTCCCAAACACTGCGGCTCGGCCTTTGGCAAGCAGTTGTAACGTTTTTTTTGTGGGTGAAGCCCGATCACATAACAATAAATAAGAGCTTGTGACATTACTGTGGAGCTTATTTGGACTGCGAGTGCCTTCTGTGGCGGACCCACCTTGCAGCGTCGTGATGGACTTGTGGGAGTGGACGAGGTGAGCCATCACTTGGTCGAGAGAGCCCTGCCACTTGCATGACGCTCCGGGACAAGGGCAAAGGTATGGCCTGCATCATGCCGCAACAAGAAGAGAGGGGTAGAGATTAGGGGGGCATGTTTTCGCATGTGAGAGTATGTTTTCCCTTCCTGCAATAGTCTCTTTTCATAATCCGCAAGTGTGCTTCCTTGCGCTGCATATTCACCCTACTACTGGCAGCAGCCATCGTCCTTCAAGTGGAGACGAGGTGCTAGTTGCACGAGCAGGGGCTCGTCTATTACCAGTGTTTATATCAAGAGCGTTGATTATAAGTTTTCCATGTCATAGCGCAATCAAACTGCCTTTAAACATGCTGCCTGCAGTAAGTGACTAGCTGCCATTAGTTGGGCTAACTGCATCGCAGGAAAGTTAGCTTTACAATAATGAAAAGGGTCTACTTAATGAACAATTAAAATATTTTCGTCCTACGAGTCCTGTCCTTCATGGACTTCAATTCACCAGATTCAAGGACACTTCTGTCTTAAGCTCCAAATAAGCGCAAAGAACTCTTTCGCTGGTCTGCGAGAAGCACAACAGTGGCTACCCCCCAGTTTTATGCTATACAGTGAAAAAAAAAAAAAGGTGGAAATTGTGGTTTTCTTGGGCACAACGCGAAAGAATCAGATAAGCACGAAACATCACTTGTGTATTTTGGATGACTTGTCATTTTTTTCTGACCAGACTCTGCTGCGATGTGCCTCTTTTCAAATGTCTGTCATGTGAGGTTCCTGTCTGATGCGACACAGTGTTGGTATTTCCCGAGTGTCGGGCGTGCTCAGTTTCGATACCACTTGGATTGGGGCCTTCGATTTTGACGATTAACATTTCAATATTACGTGCGTTTTTTGGGACTTCTAAAAAATGATTCTGCCATGAATTGTCACGTCCTACAACTTTTCCGTATGAACAACTGCCCTCAAGTTAATAATTAGAAAGCTGACTAATGACTTTTTGTTAATTACTCATTTCAATGTAACTTTAGGTGCAGCAAAGTATTTCTGTCTTGATGTAGAGCTTGTTTGCGAAGTCAACAGGTGCCCGATTGTCATAGCGTTTTTATAAGAGAGCTGTATTGTCTAACGAACACCCTGTATACACATAACAAGCACATGCAGGCTATATTAATAAATAGAGCTATGTTAACTAATACATTAATTAAGGCAGCTCTTGGCTATCCTGACCTGAACTCGCAGGCCTCTTCGTGCTCGGGCTTATCTGAGTGGGACAGCAGGGCCGGGCAGCCCGTGAGCGAGTACTTGCACGGGAAGAACACCGTGTTGGCCACTTTCTCCATGGCCAGGTTGCGGATGTTGCCTGCACAAGGAGGTGGTGTGTCAAACGTTGATGTCAGTCGACTGAGACAAGGTTGACACACTTGTGTCAGCATTGCACATCTACAAATGTGCATGCATGCATAAAAAAAAAAAGAAAGAAGGACAAGAGACAGTCCACACGCCATTGCTTACAAGTTTCACCACTAGAGACACCATTTGCTAACATGAACCTCGTAGCCAAATGGATAACGCAACATTGTCCACACAATGGAGTCCGAGTGTGGGCCAGTTGGGTGCAGTGCCGAAGTGCATATAAGTGTGCACTGCACATCATGATTGACGTACACCACTCAATGCGCAGTGCCGTTGTTAGCGTGATAGATAGTAGAAGCGTGCTCTGTCAGCCAGCTGTCCACCTGCGCGTATGTTGCGAGAGCTCCCATTTATAAACAACACCGTTTTCGGTGCACTCGATGTTTGCTGCAGGATCGCAGTTTATGTTTATCGTTCAGTACAACACATAGCATCTTCAGTTGACTAATTTGTCCAGAAATGAAAGATAATTTAATAAGAAGCAACACTGTACAAAAATGAAATGCGGACTAGTCTCACCACCTGCCAGCAAGAAAGTTAACTAGCGCAGATAACGGGTGTTGCAGGCTTTTGGGCAGAAACACCAAGGAGGAGCTTTCTTCAAAAAGACAACTTTGCGAATAGGGTACTTCTCAGTTCATATTAAAGTGTTGTGCAATCTCAACTAAATCCCATTCACACAGATTTCCAATTGGTGACACAGTGCATGACAGAATTCATAGCATAGAGGATCCCGAGACCAATTTTCATCGCCAGGAGGTGCGTTCACTGCAGACAGCTTTCGGTCGCACAAGCAGGCATCACTGCACCGGCGACAAGCAAGGCGCATTCACATACCTGCTACTGTGTTGTGCAACAATAACCCCTTTGTACCTGCTCACTTGTCCGCATTGTCCAGTGCTACCAAGGCCCTGCTGAAACACTAGCAGTATTCAATGGCGGCTGCGGCTCTCTTAATTCCATGTTCTTATTGGCTTGCTACAATCAATGCTCCTATGGTGATAGCAATTATATGGACACTCCAGGTGCACCTTTGCCATCACAGTGAGGTTCCGTATAAAGTCCAAAACGATAACACTGCCCCACGCGACGTACGCTTTATGTGCAAGTGAAAGTGTGCGAGAGCAGCCGATGATCGCGCATCAAGCGGTGAGGTAACACGCCGGCCATCTTTTGTCGCGCCAAAGGCCCTATCTTGACAGGGTTCAGCAGACGGCTCATTCCTTTGCACGTGCCGTGTAGCGTGCATTGCACTGATAGACAAAAGGAAGGTCACTTCGATTGCTGCAGCGGTCGCGTTTCCTTACGCCAGCGTTTTGTTTATTTACGCCATGTCGCATGCTAAAGTAGTTCGCTGCAAGCCTCACTTTGTGCGATTCCAATTTGTTGCTATCAAATTCATTGCTTTGCCCTTGCGACGAAACTGCGACTTCCTTTCTCGGAGCTGAAAATTGGCCTCTGGCCGATCGGCGCGAACAAAAGCTGTCGCAAGACAACAGTAACGCAAGGTCACGAAAGAACGAAGGGGAAGGTGCGCAGAGCCACAGATGCCGTGGAAATGGAATGCCGCCATGGCTGTCATGGTTAAAACACTGCTGGCGTTCCAAAGTCCGGAGAGGCTCTGCCAAAATGACCAAAGCGCGGCAGCCGATTGCTTGAGCGACTAAAGAAATAGTCCCGCTCATGCACGCGACAATGTTCTCCGAAGGCGGGGTTACCGGACGTCCGGCTCACGACGTCACTCTGGAGTGCGCACGCACATTGGTGCAGGCCTGTATTCATCCGCCTTTGAGGAGGAAATGCCATGGACTTCTACGGTTATGATACAGCGTGTATTCCGAGAGTTCGCGGTCACGATGAGCATATCGACGCGCGGAACGAGAGCTCCCGCGTGAAACAAGTCCATCGTTAGGTCACCAATGTGACCCCCGTAGAAAGCTCCCCGGGGTGAACGGAGCTTGAGCACGATAGCACGAAGTACAGAGCAGATACCACAACATTTCGTGCTGCAGTCGGCACATTGCACACCCGTCTTCTGCTGATGAATGCGTGTGAAGCATATAGCTTGCCCTACTTTCCGTCGAGCCCACCGAAATCCTCTGCCTCCCACGCGCACCGAAACTAATGCCACGGAAAAAAGAAATACTGCGTCGCCTTACTCCACCATCGTGATTGAAGCCAGCTCTCTGATGCCAGCTATCTACCCCACTGTGCTACCAGCTGATGTTGGCACGACAGTGTTCGATATTTTGTTGGTGAATCGGGCAATGATCAATTTCGAGCATTTAAGCGACAAAACTCGAGTCCGATCTCCGAAATATTCGGACAGACAGTGTGGCGTCAGACCATATTACAGTCGAGGTGACACGTAATGTTGGCCGATACATTCGCGTTACACAAATTCCTCGGTCAGGAATTCGCTGCATTTGCACCTTAACTATATGATCAATCAATAATCACTAATATGACGACAGAATGCACGCAGAAGAGCTACCTAGGCTGCACTTGTTATTGGCACGGATTTTTTCGTCTCTTTTCTGTGTCCCTTCAGTCCAGGCTAGACAATACCCTCATTGCTATTGTCACAATTTTAACGAGAAGAAGAAGAAAAAAAAGGAAACTACTATAAAGGAATCCTGATGACAATGCCCTGATCGACGTCACAAATCCGGAGAGTGAGGGTGAATTGCAATCAACCTTTTTCTGTGTAATGCGGCTTCACTGCAGAGTGCTCTACCTTGCAGTGAAGCCACACCGCACTTTGGCGGAGAACTTAGGTGCAGCATTTTCCGCTCGTTCATAATATTGTCACCATTTTCTGACCTACAAAATAAGCTCTATCATTAAAGAAGGCGATGCCGTGGTTAAATTTAGGTCTTTTTTTTGGTGGCTGCTCCTAAATCTCAACTTTGGTCTTTAAGGAGTAAAGAAAAATTGAAGCACCCTTCGTCCATTTTCATATCAGACCCTGCTGCAATCAGATGCTTTTGCGGTGGTAGTTACAGGCTTTCTTTACAGATTACAGGTGTTGTCTTATTAAAATGAGACAACACCTAAACCAGAGGCACAGTGATGATAATATTTTGAGGGAGGGGGTTCAAGATCCGGCTATGCGTGCAATCTAAACCAAGCACACACATGCACACACAAACACCGGTACATAGGAGAAGGCAGGGTTCTAGCTACATGTGGATCTAGCCTGAAGGAGGCATGCCAGGTGTTAACAGAGCTACAGTAAAGGGTCACTGTGGGTGAGCCAACAATACACAGCTTTTGCACCAAATGCAGTGTTTGAATAAAAGTAAGTGAACGCCGTAGCAAATAGGTAACTAAACCAATGTAGCTTACACCAAGTACTACTACATCAAACTGCACAGGAAAATAAGGCAGCTGAAGATAGCCCAAAGAGAACCAAATAAGACTAATCTATCGGGCACACTGCAAGCAAGTTTAGGAGGAGACCAAGGAACTCGTTATGGGACACATTTTGTACAGCTTTGATAGAAGATGTCACGGCACATGACAGAGCTTCAATTTGGGCCTTGCACACAGGAGGGGTGGCATTGGTAAGCTGCGATTGTGGAGCTTAGCACCGTTCGGATATACTTGCCTGGTTCATTCACAAAGAGCAAAAATCTCAAGCTGCGTCCGGAATAAGCTGACGAGACGGCGCACAGCTTTCCGGGCGAACGCATAACAGTACTGCTCCGACCGATCCGCGGCCCTCCGTTGTCCCCTGCTGCAAATGACAGCGATTCTACTTTGGCAAGAGATCGCACTCACGGTACTTCCTTTCAATGAAAGCTTTCCTTTAAGAGCTTTCTCAGTAAAGGCGCTTTTTTCTTTGAAGAGCTCACTCCTTTCACTCGGCAATGCTAGAGACCTGTATTGACATGAACAGGTTGACGTGTGGTAACATAACAGTGTCTATCCTATGACTGAAATTTTGTCCACATTCATTGTGTCATGTAGGCATTATGAAAGAGTAGAAGTCATGCAGCAGAGCTACAAGGTGGGCTTGTCGGTGTTCCTTAAAGTTGCGCTAAGTAGATGCTACACAGACCAAGTAACAAAAGTGTTCTGTTCCTTGGACGGAATTAGCTGGAGGCAACAACAGCGATGGGTGCAAATATGGTTGCGGCATTTACATCTACACTTAGAAAAGTATGGGCATTCAACTGTAAAACAGCAGCGATGCTAATGCGGCAGCCTAGGGCAGTGAATGTGAAGTAAAGGCTAAAGGTACTATTACCGAGTTATGACTAAGGACTTGGCCGGGTCGAGGAGAGTATAATAAACGAGACAGGCAAGGCATGTAACACATTTTCATTGCTGTTTCGCATGCACCAATGCCTTTAGAAACACTGGCTGCATAACAGAACTGCAAGCATTGATAACCACAGCCATAACAAATTTAGTGCTATACACGAGACAAGACGAAATGAAAGAACACAGCATGAGCCCATTATCAAGTGAAGGTTCACCTTGGAAAGGTGGTTATATATTATAAAAAAATTCCACATGTGCGAATGCGCACTCTTCTCCACTGTTTTTGTCTCGTTTCTAGTGCAACATTTTTCTACGTGATACAATAACAGCTTGCTCAGTCACCCTTATTGTTAACCACTACACAAGAAAAAATCATGTATTTGGGTAGTATTTCTGCCACACAACAATAATAGTCACCTGGCTTGCTCGCGTTTCCTTTTTTGAAAACCTGGCTCTCATCACTTTCCTATCAAGAATGCTACGTCACGCTGATAATGCACGCGCCGTTCGGGACCACGGTGATAACGCGAGGAAAGTACGCGAAGTGGATGATGATTATAGTTGTGTGGCAGAAAGACTCTTCAAATACTCGATTTTTTCTTACAGTGTACTGGCGGTACCAACCTGCATTTGAATCATCGATGTCTGTACAAAAAAGTGCTGCCGTGTTTTAAGATCCTCTGTTTTGCTCAAGCACTAAGGATCAACTTGTTCATCCAGCAGACAAAATCAAATTTTTCAGCTCGCGCAGTGACAGCAAACCTGCATCACAACCATCACTACGACAGCTAAAGTAGTTGAACTGCAACTCTTCTTCAGTTTTGCAGAGACACTGTAACATTCAGCTGGACAGCAGGACTCACCAATGGGGCCTCGGCAGGTGGGGCAACAGGTGAGCTTCTGTCGGCACGGCGAGCACACCAGGTGCCCGTTCTGGCACTGCAGGATGGGTGGCAGCACGTAGTCGAAGCACACTGGGCACTCGAACAAGCTGGCCAGTGCCGAGGCCGAACTGGACGTGGAGGCTGGCGACGCACTGCCCCCGGGAAAGGGTCCCGCCGCACCACGAGCCCCAACGGCAGCGTCCGAGGCCCCGGCCCCTCGGGCGGGGTAGCCGCCACCCGCCTCGGACTTGCCGCCACCCCCCTTGTTGCCGGCCGCTTGCCGACTCATGCTCCCGACGACTGGCAGCTACTGGTTGCCGGACACTGCCGCTCCTCAGCACGTGCTTGCACCACTAGTGTGTCCGCTGCCGCGGGCGGACAACCCCTGTGGAAGAGAGGCACTCTGTGAGCCATGCTGTGCACACACTGGGACAGCGAACGTGGATGCTTGGGCGAGTCGGTACAACATCCTTGGAATAAAAACGGCGCAAAAGACAGAGGACCAAGAAAAAAAGGACACAGACAACAGCACAGACTCACCTGCGCTGTTGTCTGTGTCCCTTTACTGGTCCTCTGTCTTTTGAGGTTTTTATTTCAAGCAAGGCAGCAACAGCCTGTTATATATGCACGTAATGGAATCACTGCTTCTCTCGAAATGTAGTCTTTGGACTAATCCGACAGCTTGTGCCACCTATAATTGGATACAACTTTAGAAGTCCATGGCATTTCCTCCTCAAAGGTGGATGCACGCAAGCCTGCACCAATGGCCGCGCTCTCCGGACTGATGTCACGAGCCGGACGGCCAGTGACCCCGCCTCCGGAGAACATTGCTGAATGCATGTGCAGGCCTATTCCTCTAGTTGCATGAGCGATCCACTGCCGCGCTTCGGTCAGGTCAGGTCAGGTATAGGTTAAGTATACTGAATCTGTAGATCCGGAATAAAGGATTACACTTTTGCGCTTGACTATGTTGGTCCCCTGTCCTACTCTCTCCAGCAACAATGCAACACAGCACCTGTGGTAGAATTTCTAAATCTTATAGATGTTGCGTGTTACTACTGGGAACAAGGTATAAGTGTCATTTCGGGAAAGAAGAAAAGGCAGAAATGTATACACGGGCAGAGCAAGACCAAGATGGTCTCATTCAATTTTTAAGCACTGCACCAAATCTCTATGTGTGTAAAAAAGTGGACGTTTTTGGTTTTTTATGCCTTGCAAAAAAAAATGTTTGTTGCAAGTAAAGCATGATCCTCTCTTTCAATGACTCTCCTTTTCCGTTTAAAATTATGCTTTTGCTGGAATTTGTGCATGCATTTTTGTTTTGTCACCTGTATGAGACAACATCGCAGTTCTGAATGTGTATGCAATTAAATTATCATGTCTTTACATGTGCTTCCCACACCCCATTCATATCGACAAAACAAACTCAAAATCACCCTTACTCGACTAACAAATTAAATTTCAAGTCGCTGCACAACAAAATGTGACCAATGTAAAGTGTAGCACAACAGCTTGGAGTGTGCTATTGCTTCCAAGCACGATTCCACGCGTTCCAATTCTGTACTGCAATGGCCACAATGTTTCCTCCCGGCTAATTCTTACACCTACGTCAAGACTAAAAATGCATTATATTCGCACTCGTCTTGTGGTTAATGTGTCTTTAGTCCCGCCCTCCGTGCTGTTCCATTTTGTATTTGTGCAGTTTAGCGCTTAATATGTGCCCGAAATGTAACAATCACATCGGCTCTAAAAGGGAAAAAAGCCTCTTTCTCAAGATGTATAAGGTTCAAGCCTACTCAGCTGAGCAGACAATCACAAGGAAAATTGAAGTCATTGAGAAGTATGTTCGGGCAGAGAAACATGCACAGGGAAATGCGACGGGGCATCTCCTTCGTCAGAAGAAACCGGCACCTGGACAAACTATGGTTTGCCTGTCGTTATTGGTGAAAGCAGCCACGTCAGTGCAGCTGGGGCTTGGTAGATTATTAATGATTAGCTGGAATGATATTGCACGTTGGCTAAATTGCCTGCAGGTGTGTACTACACACTAATGGCGCAATCACGTACAAAACTGTAGGATCAATTGCTAATTTTCTACTTAAGCAGCCTTTGCATGGCATCCAAGGAGACTACAAAACACCTGGAAGTTATTAGATGCTGACGTGACAACCAATGTGTCACCACTAAAAAGTTTTCAGCAAGCGGCCGTATGGCACCACATGATGCCGGGAACGATGACGAGAAGCTGTGCATTGGAATTGTGAACTGGGTTCCAACGAGTTGCAACGGCCACTTGTTTCTCAGTTTCGGTAAAACAAATGGAAATTTACGCACTCTTTTCACAGACGCCTCTGCTCACATAAAAAACAAAGCTTTCACAGTAGCTACTATATATGCACGCCACCTTAAAGCATATAATCATAATCAAATTGTGTGCCGAGTTCCAGAAAGTGGCAATGGCCACATGTTTCTCAGTTTCAATATTACAAATGGCAATTTTTGCACCCTTTTCGCGACGCATCTGCTCATGTATAAAAATGTAAAAATTTGCACAGAAGCTCCTCTATGTCTACAAAACATAAGAAGGCAATTTTAGTGAAGCATGTGGTGAATTTATCAACAGTCGATTTGTGTACAGAAATTTGCAGCAGGAATGTAGTTCCCCAAAGTACCCAAGTTTAGGCCAGAATGTCCTACATACCGTGGTTTATTTTACAGACTTCGGTGTGAGTACAAAATTACAATCGTTATTAGGCAGTATGTTTGGCCATCAGTACAAATCATGGCCATTTAAGTTTTCCACCAAAAGGTCTCCTTGGGCCCTCTCTATGCGGTCTCTGAAATGAGTACCAAGCAAAGAAAAATAAAGTTTGAGACTATATAAACCGCACTTATTGACAAGATATGGAGTTAGCAATCTGCTTTTCTTCAGCAAACTGGTTCACAACGAAGGATCAACACTCATGATATAACAAAGGCAAGGAAAGAGGCCCATTGCAAAACAGGACAGTGTGTGTGACACTGTACTAGTAATGCATGTCCTGCGTATTTGTCCTTGCAACTACTGTGCCACACCTTCCCGATTAGGAAAGATGGGAGTTTTAAGATTACTGGCAGAGGCTTAAAGGGCCAATAATGATGAACAATAATTCAGTTTGTATAAATTAAAAATTCCTCTACAGCTACTTCCATTGGCTTTGCCTTAGCAGGTCAACAGCAGAGATTCAAACTTCTTGAATTTTGTGCCGAAACTACTGCTTGCATGCTGGTTCATGTCAAACACACGAGCAAACACATACACCGACATATTTAGGTCACTTGGCAAAGTAAAAAAAAGTTCTGAAACTAACAAAAGTTCAGTCTCTCGCCTGTTTGGAATGCTATGTAATTCAACCCGGCGAAACGGGTCAAACTAAGACAGTTGGAATAGGGGGCGTAGTTAAGGGGGGGAGGGGTTCAACCCCCCCCCCCCCTGCAAAATTTTCAATTTTGCTTGCGTATATATACATGTGCACATACAAACGCGTGCACGAACATACATAAAGTATGGTTAACCCCCCCCCCCCCCCCCCCGAAAAAAATTTCTGGCTATGCCCCTGGTTGGAATGCGGCACCTACCTTATCTAAAAATCCAAATGCACACTTCTTGGCCATCGAGTTATAGTCTGCCTACTGTGCAGGCTGATGGAAATAGCCATTCGCCAAGTGTAGACAGCACAATTATTTATGTTTCAATGATGCACAATCAATTCCAATGAGGACCTCAAAAGGTACCAAGTGGTAAGCAGAACCACACGATGCAACTCGCACAAGCCTTTTTGCAACTTGCCCCCATCAAAACACGGCAGCAGCCAGTATCGAACCCGAGACCTCGAGCTAAAGCGGCACAACATTATAATCCACTAACAAGAATGGACTTCAGAACTGCAAGGAGGATGTTATATAATGGTCATGGACAGTCAAAAACAAGTAAAAAGAAGGATGGAAACCAAACAACACAGTGGATTGTGCATTGGAAAACAATAGGTGGTGCCAAAACAATGGTGAAATGAACAATAGCAGGAAAATAAAAGACGCACGAAACAATGACTAATACGATGATTTTGGGCACGAGCGGAGATGGCTTCACACGCAATTGCTTCAAGCACATATTAATGAACCCTACGACCACCTTTTTAAATTTTCCTTTCACGTCATAAGAAGTACAGTACACATAAGTGAAACTTATCGAAGGCGAGTGGGTAATGGCAAACTGATACCAATTATCTGCCAACCGTTTTTTTTTTCTGCAGAGTTGAGTAGCTACAGATATCAATGAGTCAGTTAAGTACGACCCATATAGATAAGTGTTTTGATAGTTAAAAGATAAAAGGCGTTATTGCTTAACAGAACTGAGTGGTCTGTTACGATCAATCAAGTTTCATGTAGATTATTTTTTTTTGAAAAATATAAAATCGGGTGCTGTTATAATTACAACTGTCATATTGTTATAAGCATTATATAATTATATTGTTCAAAAACGTTATACGCCCACCTTACTTTAATGAAGAAGGCTTTAATAAATAAGACTGAAAATACCGCCTAGAAACATGCATTCCGAGGCGGCTAGCAGGATATTTGCGGCACGAGATGAGATATCTCAACACGGAGCATATAAATATAGCAGCGGGCGCCACATACCCACAAAGAAATGGAACGTGCGAAAACGCATACTAATGCATTTGCAAACGGATCGGTAGTATAGAGTTCGCATGGCGACGGGCATTTCTTTCGAAACCGAGAAACCCACCTCTCTTGCGAAAGTCCTACGCGACTACCGCACTTTTTACCCCGTCGTCTCTTCTTTTTTTGGAGCGGTGTTGTTTACACGGGCTCTATCGATTATCAATCGGTCCCTTTCGCGCAATCGAATTCGCTCAATTGCACGAGGGGAATCCGCTATCGCACGGGTGACCTCAACTGAACCGAATGCCGTACGTCATCTCGCGTACCTGACAAGTAGGCTCGCTTCGCACACTGAAAAACACGCACGCGACTTTTAAGCGGTCACACATGACACAGGCGCGCGACAAATGCCAGCTGCGTATCGCGGCACTAATTCGGCTTTTGCGACACGGCAAAAGAATAAGAGAAAAAGGAAGCCACGGTCACCGACGGAACGGCAAGTCGTCAAGCGTGGGACGTCCACGGAGACCAGTCGAAGTACGCGACAGTCGCCCCTTTCGAAACGAGCGAAAACCTCTCCCCGGTCGTGCTGGGAAACCATTACGGCAACGTCTCGTTATCGACTTGCGACGAGGCAATCGCGTCACACTGTCCTAGCACTAGGCGACACGGCAAATCAGCAAAAACAAGAGAAGAGAAAAATAAACGGGGCTCTGCCGTTTTTACTGACCCCTTGGCTGGCCCTCCACATAAATCGTCTTCCAAGCCGTTTCCAATCTGTCTTTCCGAGGGTTAGCGCTTGACGTCGCCAGGATTACGATACCCACGACACGGAGTTACTTCCGCGGAGACTGCGGAAACCCGAGAAACCCCCTCGAATTGCTCAAATAGTATCGCTCTCGGCCCAGCGCGCAACCTAGTTGCCCGTCGACGGGATGTGTAGCAGTGCGTATTATACGACCTCGGCCGAGACGGCGGAGGTCTCCGCATTAAAAACTCACGCGGCCAGAGTCGTGCCGTCTTCTCATCTAGGCCCAGGCCCTCGCTATTCCCAGCTGCGTCGGCGCCAAAGAAGGGGGGTTTTTCACGGAGTCGTCGTAGACGGGTCCAGACCCATATCTTTTCCGCCCCGAGACGCCAGCAGAGGAGAGCCCGCGGCGGCAGCAGCAGCAATGGCGAGAAGGCGAACAGCGGCCAAACAAAAACCAAAACAAAAGGCGCGTCGAAACAGGAAATGTTGGAAATGGTGATTCGCGAGGAAACGGCGGCTGCC
The DNA here is from genome assembly GCF_013339695.2 of Rhipicephalus sanguineus. NCBI lineage: Eukaryota > Metazoa > Arthropoda > Arachnida > Ixodida > Ixodidae > Rhipicephalus > Rhipicephalus sanguineus. The sequence goes on from NC_051184.2 coordinate 53,465,151, forward strand.
GCTCGCTCGCTCACCAAGCGAGACAGCGGCGTGGTTCGCTTTCCTTCGCTGCTGCCTCTTTTGGAACTTGAGGGGACGTTAAAGCTGTGGCGTGATTTAATTACCTTTGCTCTTCGACTCCTGCAAGGTTTCTTCTAAGGCGTCGTGTCGCAGTAGTCTCTGGGTCATCAGCTGTTTTCGCGGTCCGCTGGTCGCAGCGTAGTGGCAGCGTGTGCGACTGCTTTAAAAGTGGCATCGGGTTTCAACAATAACGCGGATCATGTGACGCGTTTCATGCGATACTGCATCGCCGAAAACTGTGGCGACCGCACGCTCGATTTCTTTTTGCATCCCGTTGCCGTTCAACAAACGTGCGTAACGAGAAACGCTATCATCATCAAAAACATCAAGCGTTCTCGATATGTTCTCGATGATGATAGTTCTGCTTTGATGCGTCTGCTTACAGTGTTCTAGAAGTTACTGTAATCTGCTGCTTGTAGCCTGGAGTCTCTATTATGTTTTGCGGGCTCACGACGTGCTTACGAAAGCGAAAGCACGATGCACCTGATGAAACAAAGGCAGTGTATCTTGCCAGTTCTTTAAATTTGCGACTGCAGGGTCGTCTATAACAGCGAACTTCAGATATTCGTTCAGTTGGCATCCTCCATGCAAACCCATGCGCTCAGGTTTTGCCGGAGAACACAACATTAACAAAATCTTCGAAAACTGGTAGAAGCTGGGGCTGTTGTGTGGTTCAGCAACGCCTCAGTATTGCTAGTGCCGCGAAACCTTCGCAAGTAGTGGACAATTTATAAAGAGGTGCGCAACAGTTAGCATTATGCACGCGTTATTAAATGTCACGAGGAATTCCTTTATTCGCGAGTGAAGCGTCACGGCGCTGTTCCCAAACTATCATGACACACTTAATGTGCACAGGAAGATAAGGTTCTTTGCAGCCCAGCTATGGTACAGCAGGAGAACAATTTATGCCTGGCGCATTACATATGCACAATTTGTACATGGCACGTGACAATTTTGACCATTTCGGGTTTTACTTTGACTTACCAGCGTAGCAGCTTTCAAAGGCTTCTTGCTTGAAGCATAGAGATTTGATTACGTTTATTTGCATGTGCTCAAGTACATGTTTGCACAAAATTCAACGCCATAGAAGAGTAAATGAAATGTTGCAAATGTCGAGAGGAACACGAAACAACATCCCAGATAATGCCAAAATTAAGCCTGTAACCCGCAGCAGCAAGAAGGGGCTCATTGCTGCAGTTGAGAATTTGCTCAACTATGAATGAGACCATGATCGAAACTGTATAAAGTTTGGTATGTATGTATGTATATATATATATATATATATATAAATATATATATATATATATATATATAGACACACACACACACAAAGAAAGCTATGGGCTTGTGTAGTGTTGCTTGAGCCAATGTGATAAGAAATGCCAAATCACACAGCAACCAGTTCAAAAAAGAATTCACTCAACTCTCTAGTGACATGCAGAGAAAGAAATTGGAATGCACAATATGCAACAAACAGTTTGGAATCTAACATAGGCTATTACGGATACTACGGAGATTTCATGTGGAAAGTGAACTCCGGTTTGATTTTAACCACTTGGGAGTTCTTTATTGTGCACCTAACTCTAAGTAAACAAGTATTTTTGCATTTACCCGAGATAGTAGCACTCAAAAATAGAACACCACCTGAAGCAGTTCACAAGGCAATGCATCATGCCATCAATTTTCACTATTCCGATGATGTTCATCAGTTTTCACCTTCTTCTGATGACTGCACTGGCTTAGTGCGTAGCAGCAGTGCACCAAACTATGCAGTACACCAGCATAGGCACTATTTGAACACCCGTTACATGTGTTTGCCACGTCTACACACCACAAGTGTATTCACAATTCAGAAACTGAAAAAAAAAAAAAAAGAAACGTGCAGTTTGCAACTTCTCAGACACATGTGAACGGCACAAAAGTGAGGCCCAAGTCATTTCAGCACCTTGCAATTCACCCCTAGAGCCGCTGCACCTGAACCGTACCATTTCTGCACTTCTTGTGCCCTGCCCTGAACTGGTTCAGGGTGGTGCATGCAAAGTGAACACACCTACACTTTATCGTGGGGTCATTTGACATTGCAGTTGGCAGCAAGATTGCAACTTTGCTTGCAGTTGCAATACAGCCCATCTCTACATCAATTTAAGGCTAAATGCATTGACGCCAACATTAATCTTGAGATGGAAATGCTGGAATTTTTTTGTTATCAAGTGGACAGT